>NC_035433.2:59242607-59542607 GCF_002127325.2 Helianthus annuus | reverse complement strand
TTATTTCAAACAGTGGTTATTTTTATAACAAACTTAAACAGATTTTATTTACTGATTGTTCCTTTTACTTTTCAGAATGGAAACCCCTGTGACCACTGCTGTTTCTACAGTCGTGACTGCTGTCATGACTTCCGCTGTTGCTGTAACAACTGGTCTGGTGACACCACTGCCTAATGCAGTGTCGCATGCTGAGAAACCAGAGAAATTCAGTGGTGTGAATTTCAAACAGTGGCAGCAAAAGATGTTCTTTTATCTGACCACGCTGAATCTGGCAAGGTTCTTGACTGAACCGAAACCCCATGTTGAGGAAGGGGAGATGGATGCTCAATCTGTGAGCGCGATGCATGCTTGGAATCATTCGGATTTCCTGTGCCGCAACTTTATCTTGAATGGTTTGGTGGACACATTGTATAATGTGTATTGCAAAGCCAAGACTGCCAAAGAATTGTGGGAGTCTTTGGATCGCAAATACAAAACAGAAGATGCGGGCACTAAGAAATTCGTGGTGGCTAAGTTCTTGGACTTTAAAATGATAGACTCAAAAACTGTCATGAGCCAAGTCCAAGAATTGCAGGTTATCCTTCATGATATTCATGCGGAAGGAATGATGCCCAGCGAGACATTCCAAGTTGCTGCAATGATCGAAAAACTGCCACCAAGTTGGGTTGATTTCAAGAACTATCTCAAGCATAAGCGAAAGGAGATGACCATTGAAGATCTTGTTGTTCGTCTTCGGATTGAAGAAGATAACAAAGTGGCCCTAAAAAAGGTTGATGGTCCTGAAACTGTGAAGGCCAATCTTGTTGAACATGGGTAATCTTCGAAGGGAAAAAACAGTGGAAAGGGCGGAAAGAAAGATCACAGGAAACGCTCCAACCTTGGTCCTAAGGGGGGAGTTGGAAAAAAGAAGTTCCTTGGAACTTGTTACAATTGTCAAAAGCAAGGCCACAAGGCTAGCGAATGCAAGCTTCCCAAGAAAAAGGAAAATGCTCAACAAGTGAACATGGTAGATGAAGTCGATAAGCTTGTTGCCATGGTCACGGACCTCTCGATCTTGGTCACGGAAGTGAACATAGTTGGGCAAAATAACAAGGATTGGTGGGTCGATACGGGGGCTACTCGACATGTGTGCTTTGACAAAAGCCTTTTCAACACCTTCAAGGAGGTGACTAATGGAGAAAAGGTTTTCATGGGAAATTCTGCCACGGCAGAAATAAAAGGCGAGGGTAACGTGGTTTTGAAGATGACTTCGGGAAAGGAACTCACTTTGTCCAATGTGTTGTATGTTCCCGAAATTCGTAAGAACCTTGTGTCGGGATGGCAGTTGAACAAGTTTGGGTTCAAAATGGTAATTGAGTCAGACAAGGTCGTGTTGACCAAAAATGGTGTTTATGTTGGTAAGGGCTATGCCCTCAATGGAATGTTTAAACTGAATGTAATTGTCGTGAATGCAATGAAAGAAAACGCTACTAGTTCTACTTATTTGATTGAGTCTTCTAATTTATGGCATGGTAGACTAGGTCACGTAAATTATAATTCCATTCGTCGTTTAATCAAACTTGATTGCATACCAACATTCGATATCGACTCAATTAATAAATGTGAAACTTGCGTAGAAGCAAAACAAACGAAATCGTCATTCAAAAAGGTGGAACGATTCACCGAACCCCTCGAGATGATCCACACTGATGTGTGTGATCTAAAAGCAATTCCTACTCGTGGTGGGAACAAGTACTTCATCACGTTCATTGATGATAGTACAAGGTATTGCTATGTGTACTTACTTAAGAGTAAGGACGAGGCTATTGACAAGTTTATCTTGTTTAAAGCCGAAGTTGAGAATCAACTAAATCGGAAAATCAAAATTGTAAGGAGCGACCGAGGAGGTGAATATGTCTCGCCTTTTATTGACGTATGTGCAAAAAGTGGAATCATCCACGAACTCACAGCTCCTTACTCCCCTCAATCAAATGGCATAGCGGAACGGAAAAATCGTACCTTGAAAGAAATGATGAATGCCATGATGATAAGCTCCGGTGTAAACCAAAACATGTGGAGGGAAGCAATCTTATCGGCAAATTATGTGTTGAACATGATACCCAATAAGAAAAAGGATGTAATGCCTTACGAACTATGGACGGGAAAGAAAGCACCATATAAATCCTTGAAAGTGTGGGGGTGTCTAGCTAAGGTGGTGGTCACACCACCTAAGCGGCTACTAATAGGTCCCAAAACGGTGGATTGTGTATTTATAGGATACACCCGTCCTTATGGTCCTTATCGTTTTATTGTGCATGATTCCAAGAACCCTGGAATATGCAAAGGCACCATAATTGAATCTAAGGATGCATCATGGTTTGAACATGTGTTCCCATGCTTAGATAAAAGTGAACCGAGTTCTTCTAGACCGGTTGAGGAAATTGTTCCCGAGGGTGAAGTTGAAAATGATGAACCTCGAGAACAATCTAAGACCGAGGAAGTTGAAATCAGGAAAAGTAAACGACAAAGGACTGAAAAATCCTTTGGACCTGAGTTTCTTACCTATATGGTAGAAGATGAACCTCAAACGTACCAACAAGCGGTACATTCCTCAGAAGGACCTCAGTGGAGGGAAGCAATCAAAAGTGAGATAGACTCTATCTTACAGAACCATACCTGGGAACTAGTGGATCTTCCTCAAGGATGTAAACCACTGGGATATCGATGGATCTTCAAGAAGAAGATGAAACCAGATGGAACCATCGATAAGTACAAAGCAAGGTTGGTGATCAAAGGATATAAACAACGAGAAGGTTTAGATTACTTTGACACATATTCGCCAGTTACACGAATAACATCCATCAGGTTGGTGCTTGCCATTGCCGCCATTAGAAATTTGGAAGTTCACCAAATGGATGTGAAAACAGCTTTCTTGAATGGAATTCTAGAGGAAGAAATCTACATGGAGCAACCCGAAGGCTTCACAGCTATTGGGCAAGAAAAGAAAGTGTGTAAACTTGTGAAATCCTTGTATGGATTGAAACAAGCTCCAAAACAATGGCATCAAAAGTTTGATCATGTCATGCTTGATGCTGGGTTGAAAATCAATGAATGTGACAAGTGTGTGTATGTGAAGGACACATCTGATGGATATGTCATTTTGTGTCTATATGTAGATGATATGCTCATTGCTGGAAGCGATGACAAAATCATAAAATCTACAAAGAACATGCTAAAAGCAAGATTTGACATGAAAGACAGGGGTCTGGCGGATGTGATTTTGGGGGTCAAAATCACGCGAACCCAAAATGGACTTGTTTTAAGTCAATCCCACTATGTGGACAAAATTCTTGAGAAGTTCAATGCAAATGACTCTAATGAAGCTAGAACTCCACTTGACACAAGTCAACATCTAGCCAAGAATAGAGGTGAACCCGTAAACCAGTTGGAATACTCAAGAATTATTGGTAGCTTGATGTATCTTATGAGTTGTACTCGACCAGACATAGCATTTGCTGTGAGCAAGCTAAGTAGATACACAAGCAACCCAAGTTCAATGCATTGGAACTGTATCACTCGGTTGCTTCGTTACTTAAGATACACTCGAGAATATGGGTTGCATTATAACAGATATCCAGCAGTTATAGAAGGACACTGTGATGCAAATTGGATATCTGACACGAATGATTCCAGAGCAACAAGTGGGTATGTATTCACACTTGGAGGTGCAGCGATATCGTGGAAATCATCAAAACAAACGGTTATTGCTAGATCCACGATGGAATCTGAGTTCATCGCTTTAGATAAAGCAGGTGAAGAGGCAGAATGGCTACGTCAATTTGTTGAGGATATACCAAGATGGCCTAAGCCGGCAACGGCCATTTGTATACATTGTGATAGCCAATCGGCACTTGGCAGAGCTCGTAGCACAATGTATAATGGTAGGAACAGACATATCAGACGTAGACATAATACGATACGACAACTAATCTCTACAGGAATTATCACTGTTGACTACGTGAGGTCAAAGGATAATATTGCGGATCCGCTGACAAAAGGCCTAAGTAGAGAGTTAGTACAGAAGTCGTCCATGGGAATGGGACTGAAGCCCTTGGAAAATGAAGTTCATATGATGGAAACCTAACTCAATAGACTGGAGATCCCAAGAATTGAGTTCAATAGGAAAACCTAATTGTATGAATAAGTAAGGTCACTGTGGGGGATAACCCTACGTTTTAATAAGGTAGTTTATTATAAAGATTTATAAACTTCCTAGTCCATTCCTAAAAGTGACAAGTGTGAGGCTAAGCCTATGGCTTTTAATGATTCGACTAAAGTAAACATACATAGTGAATCACCTATGTGAGAGAGAAGTGGGGTCGCTTCGAAGGGTATTGTTGGGGCACAATACCTAATGGCTCTCGCAGAACCAGGCATCATGTTCATGACCATAACGAACATAACTATGAGGACTTGACTTTGTCAGGGAGAGTCTTGTGTGAAGTGCATTGTCGTCCACACAAACGGCAGACGAGTTCAAAGACATCGAGTTCTACTCAGAGCTAGTGGGCTAAGTGCATTTCATGAGCGAAGGTTCAAAGGGTAACACCTACCTATCGTATGCAAAACTCAACTGCTGAAATGTAACAAGGAATTATGTTGTTTCTGAGATCGACCTCCATTCATGTGGGGGATTGTTGGAAGTTTAGTGTGAATGAAAGTCTCAAGTGGGTAATTCACTTTGTCCCACATCGGTGTGGGAGTGAAAAGATAGGCTATATATAAGGAGAAACCTTAATGAAGCCTTTGAAGTCTTATGACATGTTTTACCACAAGTCCTACCCGCGCGCACGCAGGGGGGGGGGGGTGCAAAAAATGGAACCGGATTTAGTTGAACTCGTGTACGCCCGCACGTCCTGCGGACACGAATGCAGCTCCGAAAACCCGGGCTCGCGGGAGACAGTTTTTGCACTCGAGACTGACTAATTATTTTTATTAATTAGTCTTTAAAACGGTTGGTCTTAATGGGTCTTTAACTGAAATGATTTTCAGTTTTAATGAGAACCATTATACTATTCAGTTTCGAAACCGCTGAGCCATTATGTGAGTTAATTCTCTGCAATGATGAGGCATAAGTTTTGAAACCGACTAGCTTTAATTCTCTGCAATGATGAGGCCAGAATCAGTTATGATCTATGCCTATAAAACCCAATGCAGACCAACACAATTACACACACCGAAATACAATCTCTTCTCTCGATCTCTCTGCAGCATTCTCCGGTTTACTTTTCAGGCAAGTGTTCAAGTCCGGCAGCGCTCGGTGCTGTTTCGAACCGGCGTACCCTGGGAACAGACGGCGAATCTGTTTAAGGGAATTGTGTCAAACACAAGCCCGGTTAAATCGTTTTCTGTTTCTTTTTTTTACTTCTATTTGCAACCTTTTCTAACCGTCGTTCTGATCAGTAGTTCTGTTTCAACTTGCCACTGCTTCAAAACGTCAGTGGTTGATCAGCGGTTAGACTGATCAATGCTTAAACTGATCAGTAGTTAAGTTCATCAGTGGTTAGACAAACTGATCAGTAGTTTATCAAACTAATCAGTGGTTTCTAATCAGTGGTTATTTCAAACAGTGGTTATTTTTATAACAAACTTAAACAGATTTTATTTACTGATTGTTCCTTTTACTTTTCAGAATGGAAACCCCTGTGACCACTGCTGTTTCTACAGTCGTGACTGCTGTCATGACTTCCGCTGTTGCTGTAACAACTGGTCTGGTGACACCACTGCCTAATGCAGTGTCGCATGCTGAGAAACCAGAGAAATTCAGTGGTGTGAATTTCAAACAGTGGCAGCAAAAGATGTTCTTTTATCTGACCACGCTGAATCTGGCAAGGTTCTTGACTGAACCGAAACCCCATGTTGAGGAAGGGGAGATGGATGCTCAATCTGTGAGCGCGATGCATGCTTGGAATCATTCGGATTTCCTGTGCCGCAACTTTATCTTGAATGGTTTGGTGGACACATTGTATAATGTGTATTGCAAAGCCAAGACTGCCAAAGAATTGTGGGAGTCTTTGGATCGCAAATACAAAACAGAAGATGCGGGCACTAAGAAATTCGTGGTGGCTAAGTTCTTGGACTTTAAAATGATAGACTCAAAAACTGTCATGAGCCAAGTCCAAGAATTGCAGGTTATCCTTCATGATATTCATGCGGAAGGAATGATGCCCAGCGAGACATTCCAAGTTGCTGCAATGATCGAAAAACTGCCACCAAGTTGGGTTGATTTCAAGAACTATCTCAAGCATAAGCGAAAGGAGATGACCATTGAAGATCTTGTTGTTCGTCTTCGGATTGAAGAAGATAACAAAGTGGCCCTAAAAAAGGTTGATGGTCCTGAAACTGTGAAGGCCAATCTTGTTGAACATGGGTAATCTTCGAAGGGAAAAAACAGTGGAAAGGGCGGAAAGAAAGATCACAGGAAACGCTCCAACCTTGGTCCTAAGGGGGGAGTTGGAAAAAAGAAGTTCCTTGGAACTTGTTACAATTGTCAAAAGCAAGGCCACAAGGCTAGCGAATGCAAGCTTCCCAAGAAAAAGGAAAATGCTCAACAAGTGAACATGGTAGATGAAGTCGATAAGCTTGTTGCCATGGTCACGGACCTCTCGATCTTGGTCACGGAAGTGAACATAGTTGGGCAAAATAACAAGGATTGGTGGGTCGATACGGGGGCTACTCGACATGTGTGCTTTGACAAAAGCCTTTTCAACACCTTCAAGGAGGTGACTAATGGAGAAAAGGTTTTCATGGGAAATTCTGCCACGGCAGAAATAAAAGGCGAGGGTAACGTGGTTTTGAAGATGACTTCGGGAAAGGAACTCACTTTGTCCAATGTGTTGTATGTTCCCGAAATTCGTAAGAACCTTGTGTCGGGATGGCAGTTGAACAAGTTTGGGTTCAAAATGGTAATTGAGTCAGACAAGGTCGTGTTGACCAAAAATGGTGTTTATGTTGGTAAGGGCTATGCCCTCAATGGAATGTTTAAACTGAATGTAATTGTCGTGAATGCAATGAAAGAAAACGCTACTAGTTCTACTTATTTGATTGAGTCTTCTAATTTATGGCATGGTAGACTAGGTCACGTAAATTATAATTCCATTCGTCGTTTAATCAAACTTGATTGCATACCAACATTCGATATCGACTCAATTAATAAATGTGAAACTTGCGTAGAAGCAAAACAAACGAAATCGTCATTCAAAAAGGTGGAACGATTCACCGAACCCCTCGAGATGATCCACACTGATGTGTGTGATCTAAAAGCAATTCCTACTCGTGGTGGGAACAAGTACTTCATCACGTTCATTGATGATAGTACAAGGTATTGCTATGTGTACTTACTTAAGAGTAAGGACGAGGCTATTGACAAGTTTATCTTGTTTAAAGCCGAAGTTGAGAATCAACTAAATCGGAAAATCAAAATTGTAAGGAGCGACCGAGGAGGTGAATATGTCTCGCCTTTTATTGACGTATGTGCAAAAAGTGGAATCATCCACGAACTCACAGCTCCTTACTCCCCTCAATCAAATGGCATAGCGGAACGGAAAAATCGTACCTTGAAAGAAATGATGAATGCCATGATGATAAGCTCCGGTGTAAACCAAAACATGTGGAGGGAAGCAATCTTATCGGCAAATTATGTGTTGAACATGATACCCAATAAGAAAAAGGATGTAATGCCTTACGAACTATGGACGGGAAAGAAAGCACCATATAAATCCTTGAAAGTGTGGGGGTGTCTAGCTAAGGTGGTGGTCACACCACCTAAGCGGCTACTAATAGGTCCCAAAACGGTGGATTGTGTATTTATAGGATACACCCGTCCTTATGGTCCTTATCGTTTTATTGTGCATGATTCCAAGAACCCTGGAATATGCAAAGGCACCATAATTGAATCTAAGGATGCATCATGGTTTGAACATGTGTTCCCATGCTTAGATAAAAGTGAACCGAGTTCTTCTAGACCGGTTGAGGAAATTGTTCCCGAGGGTGAAGTTGAAAATGATGAACCTCGAGAACAATCTAAGACCGAGGAAGTTGAAATCAGGAAAAGTAAACGACAAAGGACTGAAAAATCCTTTGGACCTGAGTTTCTTACCTATATGGTAGAAGATGAACCTCAAACGTACCAACAAGCGGTACATTCCTCAGAAGGACCTCAGTGGAGGGAAGCAATCAAAAGTGAGATAGACTCTATCTTACAGAACCATACCTGGGAACTAGTGGATCTTCCTCAAGGATGTAAACCACTGGGATATCGATGGATCTTCAAGAAGAAGATGAAACCAGATGGAACCATCGATAAGTACAAAGCAAGGTTGGTGATCAAAGGATATAAACAACGAGAAGGTTTAGATTACTTTGACACATATTCGCCAGTTACACGAATAACATCCATCAGGTTGGTGCTTGCCATTGCCGCCATTAGAAATTTGGAAGTTCACCAAATGGATGTGAAAACAGCTTTCTTGAATGGAATTCTAGAGGAAGAAATCTACATGGAGCAACCCGAAGGCTTCACAGCTATTGGGCAAGAAAAGAAAGTGTGTAAACTTGTGAAATCCTTGTATGGATTGAAACAAGCTCCAAAACAATGGCATCAAAAGTTTGATCATGTCATGCTTGATGCTGGGTTGAAAATCAATGAATGTGACAAGTGTGTGTATGTGAAGGACACATCTGATGGATATGTCATTTTGTGTCTATATGTAGATGATATGCTCATTGCTGGAAGCGATGACAAAATCATAAAATCTACAAAGAACATGCTAAAAGCAAGATTTGACATGAAAGACAGGGGTCTGGCGGATGTGATTTTGGGGGTCAAAATCACGCGAACCCAAAATGGACTTGTTTTAAGTCAATCCCACTATGTGGACAAAATTCTTGAGAAGTTCAATGCAAATGACTCTAATGAAGCTAGAACTCCACTTGACACAAGTCAACATCTAGCCAAGAATAGAGGTGAACCCGTAAACCAGTTGGAATACTCAAGAATTATTGGTAGCTTGATGTATCTTATGAGTTGTACTCGACCAGACATAGCATTTGCTGTGAGCAAGCTAAGTAGATACACAAGCAACCCAAGTTCAATGCATTGGAACTGTATCACTCGGTTGCTTCGTTACTTAAGATACACTCGAGAATATGGGTTGCATTATAACAGATATCCAGCAGTTATAGAAGGACACTGTGATGCAAATTGGATATCTGACACGAATGATTCCAGAGCAACAAGTGGGTATGTATTCACACTTGGAGGTGCAGCGATATCGTGGAAATCATCAAAACAAACGGTTATTGCTAGATCCACGATGGAATCTGAGTTCATCGCTTTAGATAAAGCAGGTGAAGAGGCAGAATGGCTACGTCAATTTGTTGAGGATATACCAAGATGGCCTAAGCCGGCAACGGCCATTTGTATACATTGTGATAGCCAATCGGCACTTGGCAGAGCTCGTAGCACAATGTATAATGGTAGGAACAGACATATCAGACGTAGACATAATACGATACGACAACTAATCTCTACAGGAATTATCACTGTTGACTACGTGAGGTCAAAGGATAATATTGCGGATCCGCTGACAAAAGGCCTAAGTAGAGAGTTAGTACAGAAGTCGTCCATGGGAATGGGACTGAAGCCCTTGGAAAATGAAGTTCATATGATGGAAACCTAACTCAATAGACTGGAGATCCCAAGAATTGAGTTCAATAGGAAAACCTAATTGTATGAATAAGTAAGGTCACTGTGGGGGGATAACCCTACGTTTTAATAAGGTAGTTTATTATAAAGATTTATAAACTTCCTAGTCCATTCCTAAAAGTGACAAGTGTGAGGCTAAGCCTATGGCTTTTAATGATTCGACTAAAGTAAACATACATAGTGAATCACCTATGTGAGAGAGAAGTGGGGTCGCTTCGAAGGGTATTGTTGGGGCACAATACCTAATGGCTCTCGCAGAACCAGGCATCATGTTCATGACCATAACGAACATAACTATGAGGACTTGACTTTGTCAGGGAGAGTCTTGTGTGAAGTGCATTGTCGTCCACACAAACGGCAGACGAGTTCAAAGACATCGAGTTCTACTCAGAGCTAGTGGGCTAAGTGCATTTCATGAGCGAAGGTTCAAAGGGTAACACCTACCTATCGTATGCAAAACTCAACTGCTGAAATGTAACAAGGAATTATGTTGTTTCTGAGATCGACCTCCATTCATGTGGGGGATTGTTGGAAGTTTAGTGTGAATGAAAGTCTCAAGTGGGTAATTCACTTTGTCCCACATCGGTGTGGGAGTGAAAAGATAGGCTATATATAAGGAGAAACCTTAATGAAGCCTTTGAAGTCTTATGACATGTTTTACCACAAGTCCTACCCGCGCGCACGCAGGGGGGGGGGGGTGCAAAAAATGGAACCGGATTTAGTTGAACTCGTGTACGCCCGCACGTCCTGCGGACACGAATGCAGCTCCGAAAACCCGGGCTCGCGGGAGACAGTTTTTGCACTCGAGACTGACTAATTATTTTTATTAATTAGTCTTTAAAACGGTTGGTCTTAATGGGTCTTTAACTGAAATGATTTTCAGTTTTAATGAGAACCATTATACTATTCAGTTTCGAAACCGCTGAGCCATTATGTGAGTTAATTCTCTGCAATGATGAGGCATAAGTTTTGAAACCGACTAGCTTTAATTCTCTGCAATGATGAGGCCAGAATCAGTTATGATCTATGCCTATAAAACCCAATGCAGACCAACACAGTTACACACACCGAAATACAATCTCTTCTATCGATCTCTCTGCAACATTCTCCGGTTTACTTTTCAGGCAAGTGTTCAAGTCCGGCAGCGCTCGGTGCTGTTTCGAACCGGCGTACCCTGGGAACAGACGGCGAATCTGTTTAAGGGAATTGTGTCAAACACAAGCCCGGTTAAATCGTTTTCTGTTTCTTTTTTTTACTTCTATTTGCAACCTTTTCTAACCGTCGTTCTGATCACTAGTTCTGTTTCAACTTGCCACTGCTTCAAACCGTCAATGGTTGATCAGCGGTTAGACTGATCAGTGCTTAAACTGATCAATAGTTAAGTTCATCAGTGGTTAGACAAACTGATCAGTAGTTTATCAAACTAATCAGTGGTTTCTAATCAGTGGTTATTTCAAACAGTGGTTATTTTTGTAACACTTATTGCATTGATTAACAAGTAATACAAATTTTTGCATGAGATACAAAGTTGGTTTTGATGAGAAATAAAGTTACATAAATGTATATTTTGAAATCAAGCTTGATATTAGGGATGAGATTGGTATTGGTAGCAAATTGAACTGGTATCGTACCGCATAGTACTAATACTGAAATTTAGCTAAAACCAAAACCGAATAGTGTACCGTATATGTTAGGTCAATACCGGTACGGTAGGGTACCATTAAAAAGTACTAAACCAGCAAAGCATCACATGGTACCGATACTAAAATTGGGCTAAAACCAAATACCATACGTATATGTTTGGTCGGTATCGGTATGATATGGTACAAGTACGGTATCAGTATGAAATGGAACAGAACGTTATTTGGTCCAAAATTTCTCATCCCTACATGATATCAAAACGATCCTAACTACATTTTATTACATTACAATACAGAAATAATATAAATCTTGATCTTCAAGCACTCCTCACTTATTCCCCATACTTCTCAGATTACCTATTACCTGTAAAACAAATAAGACAAACACAAAAAGAAACGACGGCTAGGCAAAAAATTGCTCACCAATCAGTGGAAAGCAAAACATAACGATACTGAGACTGAATTGGACTGACACTGAAACTGTTTTTAATACTAAACAGTAAAAGGCACATCATGATACTGAACTGACACGGGTACTAATACAGATACAAGACTTGAGTTGAACTGACACAAAATACTGAACTCACACAGATACCAAAAAACAATTTCGAACCAAGACTGATACAGAACTAATACGTAACTGATCTGAAAACCAATACGGAACTGATACAGAAACAGAAGTCCAACGGATGCCGGACTGATACCAAACCCAATACAAACTGACCAAGAGACTACTATACCGTTAATAATAATAAACCCGAACAACTACTCTTTTACAAACACTTTATCTTGAACATCATTTAATAATTTCATGATTTTGAAAAAAAAGATTAACTGTCACGTTGATCATGACATCTAAACAAAATTTCCTTTCTAAATAGTTCTATTTTTACACTCCTGTTTGTTACCTAAATATTTTACGGACAAAATCTACCTTGAACCAAACAACACTCCACTGTATTTACCACGACTATAATCTATTTCCAATACTCTAGTAAATCTCTCTTCATATCCGTAAATCTCTACAACATTTTGTCCCTCGAATCCTTTTACTCACAACTTAGGCCAACATACGTATATCTATATATAGTTCTGAATCATGGTTGCAAAAGTTGCTAGGCGCTCCCTAATCGGTTGATCGAGGAGTTGAGAGTACTCGGCCTAGCCACAGAGTACTCGGACATGTTAAATTAAAAAGAAGAGTTAATTGCCAAAATCGTCCCTGAGGTTTGGGCAGGTTTGCCATTTTCATCCAAAATGATACTTTTGTACCAAATTGCCCCCAACGTTTGTAACTTTTTGCCATTTTCATCCAAACCACTAACTTAGTTTATTTTTCTGTTAAGTTGTGGATATTTGGATGAAACTGGCAAATATAAAACCACAAGAACGATTTTGGCAATTTACTCAAACACTTATTTTTTGTATTGGTTCACAATGTCAATGTTTATTTTGGTAAAAATGTTGGTCAACATGTCTATTTTGATGATTTTTTTTTGAATAATTAATTGCTTAATTATGTTTTTTTGTTTGTTTTAGGCTTATCTTTCTGTTGAAGAATTTGAGTCTGTGCTTGGGATGACAAGAGAGGAGTTTTATAAGTTGCCAAAATGGAAGCAAGATTTGACCAAGAAAAAGGTTGACCTCTTCTAAGAATCAAACTCTTTAAAGCACACCAAGTAATAAGCATCAAACACTACCATTATCTGCATATTAATAATTATATTGTGGTTTTGACCCAATTAATCTGCCTAATTATATGGGCATATTCTTGATTGTGGTATGGTATGATTATTGTATTTAGTATCTGTTGTTTTGTTTTTTTTTTGTTTTTGTTTTGTTTTTTTTGTTTTTTTGTTATTTCATGTTGGAGTTAAAGAGTCATTCTTTGCCTCCTTCAAGATTTCAAGACTTCAAGATTATAGCAAAATAAAATCTTTTATTTTTTTGTTATTTTCTGTTGTCTTTTACATTTAAGAAGGTAGTGCAAGTTGTATTCGAATTCTATTACATAATGGATAAAGATTCATTGTTCTTTATGATATTATGTTATGTGGTTAAGGTTAAGAAGATATGATAGTCATTAGGTTAGAATATTAAATAATTTATGGTTAAAATTAAAAAGGTAGAATTTATCAATTGCAAAAGAGGCACATGAGTTTTTAAGGGTATAATGGTTCATCTAAGATAATAGTTTATCTCTTCTTCACTTTTTTTTTTAAATATTAATAATTCTTTCATACACGACTTTTTTTAAACTGCACCATAAAAACTAGTGTTTTTTATCTTTAAAATGAGTATACTATTGCTACACTTTAAAAAGAAAATAAAAAACCCAGATGCGTAAAACACAATGGACGTCACAACATACTATAACACGATCAAATTAAAAAACGTAATGGACTAGAAACAAAAAAAATATGTTTTTATTGTTTTATAAAACACAATGAGCTAAAAAATGTGTTTTTCATTGTGTTATAAAATGCAATAGACTAAAAACACAAAAATGTGTCTTTTTATTGTGTTATAAAGCGCAGTGGACTCAAAACAAAGAATGTGTTTTTTCATTGTGTTATAAAACGAATTCAAAACACAAAAAATGTGTTTTTTTATTGTGTTATAAAATGCAATGAACTAAAAACACAAAACATGTGTTTTTTCATTGTGTTATAAAACAAAATAGATTACAAACACAATAAAATGTGTTTTCATTGTGTTATAAAACGTAATGAACTAAAAACACATAAAAATATGTTTTTTTATTGTAATACAAAATGCAATATACTAAAAACACACAAAAAATATGTGTTTCTTCATTGTGTTATAAAACTTAATAAACTAAAACACAATAAAATGTGTGTTTTTTTTTTTCAGTGTGTTATAAAACGTAATGAATCAAATAAAATATATTATGTATGTTATATCGAATACTTTACATGTAACAAAAAGAAATTTGGTGGTCTCTCCGGTTTTGTGGGGTGGGCGTCCGGGGTTGTGTATTGGTCCTTCCGGGTTTATTTTGGATGTGTTTTGGGCCTGCCGCAAGTGTTAGCCCAGCTCCCTATTTATTGGTTTTTTCTCCAGGCCAACTATTTTGCTCTGTCTCTGCGCTGGGCCCCCGCCCCCTTGGGCCTGCTCCAGCTGAAGGCCCAGATTTATGCTGGGTTTTTTTTTATGTTGAAGGCCCACCTTTACTGGGTTGTTTTTCTAGTTGATTTTTTTTTGTTTTTTAACTAGTAGATGCCCCGCCCGCGTTGCGAGACAATGGCCGAATAATTCTCAATCAATTAAAAAAGACTATTATAATTTTGCTATGAAAAAAACGATGATAAGACCGTAATTTTGGGCTCAGGGCAAAACTGTAAATTTTCAGGACTAATGAGCCAGTGTTAGGCAGCTAGAGTTATGCGCCGCCCGCGTTGCGGGGCGCTAAACCGAGTATTTCTTAGGTTAATAACATGTACGCCTTTATGTCGGTTAGTTATACATGCTACCTATAACACGATATCAAAAAGATACATCAAGTTAACCAATTAAAGAAAAACAGTACCATAGTTATGATAAAAAAATAACTAAAACGATGACAAGCGTGTAATTTAGAGTTGGGCGCAAAACAATAATTTGTCAGGACCAATTAGCGAGTGCTAGACAGCTGTTTGGCATGAATAAAAACAAAATTAAGTCTACAAAGTAAAATAAAACACTACCATGGTTTTGCCAAAGAAAAAAAACGATGGCAAGATTGCAATTTTTAGCGGTGGTAAAATCGTAATTTTAAAATGGAGGTAAAATAATATTTTGAACTGAGGGCAAAACCATTTTTTTTATTTTGAAATGGGGGCAAAATCGTAATATTTTAGCTGCGGGCAAAATCGTAATTTTTAGCTGGGGGCAAAATCGTAGTTTTAAACTGGGAACCAAATCGTAATTTGGCAGGACTCTAGCTGAGGGCAAAACCATAATTTTATTTTTAACTGAGGGCAAAATTGTAATTTTACACCTGGGATAAAATTGTAATTTGGCATCACCTGTAAATAACTAATATATGAAAAAAGAAAAAAAAACAAAAGTCAAAAGTCGCCGCCAAAAGTGGCCAACCACTTAACAAAACTGTTCCCCCATGACGCCATCAACTTGTAAATGTATATGTTGAAAATGTAGTGCGTGTTTTGTTGTAACGTGATTTCTAGTGGAAGATAGCTTTATTTTTGTCACACCCCAACCGATGGCGGAAACACCGGGGCGCGACACTGAGCGAAACAGATTGTCCAGAAGTTTCCATAACAACTATATTTACCAAATATTTAAAGCAACATGTCCCACACCATGTCATATAAGATAATACAATTATTACAGAAAAGATCTAGGCAAATTGTTCTGTTCCGACAACTCAGATTCTTATTAGAGACAATTGTTTATTGTTGACCTAGGTTTTTCCTAGCCTCGATTTCACACCGTGCAAATAAGCATCCAAGCAACTTAAACACCTGTCACATACGTTAAAGTAAAAGTCAATACACATAGTGTAAAGGCGAGCATACAAGTTTGATAATAGCATATAGAGTTCGAAAGCGTTACGCATAACCAGCACGTACACAGAGTGAAATGAGGCATGTTAGTTATCGACATGAACCTATCGATACCAATGATTGCGGGTTGACTGCCCAAGGCAGTTCGTGATACATACTCACCACTGTGAGCCATGCAGGTAATTGTCCTTAACAACCCCCGAGTGAACGGGTGCTGAGTCCAAACTAATAGTACTACCGTTGCTAAGGCAGGTAGACAACATTCCATGTGTAAACATAACAAACAAGCATTCATTTAGTCACGTATACATGCGATAGCGGTTAGCGTTTAAAGTATTGCGTAGTGTGTTCGATGTGATTTTGTATAAGTAACGTGTGTAACACCCAAAAGTGTGTAAAGCAAAAAGGGATCGAGTATACTTACAGCGATGGATGGATTGAAGGGAGCGCTAGAGAGTAGGGTTAGCCTGAACATATTGATAACATAACGATGAGCGACACGTAAAACGATGCAAAGTACAAGTGGGTCGGACAACAGTTCGATCGGATGGTAATCCAATCGGACAGCCCGTCGTGCGAATGGTAGTCCGTTCGGACAGTCGTCCGGTCGGTTGGCTGTTCGAGTGGATTGTTTCTTCCTTTTGGGAAAGATGTGTTTGTGTATGATGGCTTGACTTTTGAAGTTTTTGTTGTAGCATTTTGAAAACATAGAAGTATCTCTACCCTTTCAGGTCGGTCGATCGGACACCCGATTGGTTGGACACTTCAACGAGAACAAGTTCACAGCAGGTTGTCACTCGTTCAAACGATTGTCCGTTCGGGTGGCATCCTTTGTGCATTGAACATGTTGAAAATCGTTTAAATGTCTCATGATTCGAATGACAGTTCGATCAGATGGTAGTCCGATCGGACAACAATTCGTTCAACACTCAGACTTCAAAATATTGGTAAAAGTGATTAAGTGTGGGACCCATGGTGCAAGTCGTCCGGATTGCCCAGTCGTTCGGATTGGCTGTCCGTTCGGACAGCAGTCCGATCGGGCGGCACCCCGTTCTGGTCGTCCTGTTCGTCTTACACTTGGTTATTTTGATTGTTTGTCGTTTTATCGAGACGTTTTGATAACGTGTTAAGCAACAAAAACTTTATCAATATTTGGTACCCCTGATCGGACAGGAATCACCCAAATCCGGTCAGTTAACGGTTCGAGACGGTGTTCCACGTTTAACCCAAAATCGGTAGTCTCGTGGATAGAATCCAGATCTCGTACCAACACAACCACCAGAATGAGTAGTAAGTCGGCACAAGCTCCGATTATATCGGTTTTGAATATATTGAGTGTAAAAGAGTTGAAAGAAAGTTGGAAAACTATCTTTCAATCCTTTTCATTGTGAATATGTTTAGATCTATAAAAGATCTTTGTTTGTTTATGTGGAAATCGGTTAGATCCAAGTTATTCTTGGTGGATTGAGGTCAAAACATGAAGTTCTTCAAGAACACATGATGACGTCATCCTAGAACACCTTGAATCTTAATGATTTCATGGTTAAAAGTTAAGATTCAAAAGATAGGAAGGTGTATGAGTGCGTGTAGATTAAGGAAGTATAAGATTTAGGACAAGATCTTACCGGAATTGCGAGGAATCGGAGAAAAGCAAGGTGAAAGTGCTGGTCGGACGTTAGTTGCCAAAAGTGGAAAGTATGAAACTGACAAGGGGTATTTATAGGGTTACCCAAAGAGTAAAGGGCTGGTCGATCGGTTAGGCAGCTCGATCGGACAGCCTGTTCGATCGGATGGTAGTCCGATCGAACAGCTGGTCGATCGGCTGGTCGCCTGATCGATCAGTCACTTGATTCGAGTGTTCGTTGCGACGAGTTTTGCCGTTTCGATTTCGATTGCGAGCATTGCGATGCGTTAGAATTTTCTAGTCAAATTACTTTTAATCCCAACTACTCATATCTTGCACTATCTCTTCTTCACCAATTATCGTACCATTTCGATTGCGATTGAGTTCGATTGCGTTTCGATTGATTACCACACATAACATAAATTAAACATGCACAAGTAACACATAGAGGCACACACACGTATAACAATATCCAAAATGCGTAATTCGAGTTGCGAGTGCGATTGCGATGGCGATAACATATGCGATAAATAACGATTACCATGCGATTATTAATAGATACTCCACATAATACAACTAAAGCGAAAATAAAATAGACTAATCTACGAGTCAAAGAAGTCAAACTAGGAATTATGCAAGGAGAGACAGATCGCAATTAGCAATCTTTTCTTCCTTTGACTTCAATCTTGACTTTGATTTTGACTTTCGAAACACGGGGTGTTACAGCCTCCCCTAGTTGAGGGAATTTCGTCCCGAAATTAGGCCGAAGCCGTAACAAACAACTGCGGGTACTTCGCCCTCATGTCGCTTTCGAGTTCCCAAGTGAACTCTGCGCCTCGTTTTCCTTCCCATCGGACCTTCACAATAGGAATGCGCGAGCGTCTGAGCTGCTTGGTTTGGCGATCCATGATTTCGACAGGCTTCCCCACGAAGTGTAGTTTTCGTTTATTTGGAGGTCATCGAGAGGTACAATTAAATCATGCTCAGCCAGGCATTTTCGGAGGTTTGACACATGGAAAGTCGGGTGGACATTACTAAGTTCCTCCGATAGTTCGAGTCTGTAGGCGACTTTTCCGATCCTTTCCAGAATCTTAAAAGGTCCAACATATCGAGGCTCTAGTTTCCCTTTCTTACCGAATCTGACCACACCCTTCCAAGGTGATACATGTAGGAGTACGTAGTCGCCAACGTTAAATTCAAGGGGCTTGCGTCGTCTATCAGCGTAACTTTTCTGTCGACTTCGAGCTTTCAACAAGTTGTCTCGAATCTGGAGGACATTGTCAGTCGTTTCTTGCAATAGCTCAGGACCGGTTAATTGCGAGTGACCGATCTCGTGCCATACAATAGGCGATCGACATCTTCTTCCATATAAAGCCTCGAATGGTGCCATTTGAATGCTGGAATGATAACTGTTGTTATACGAGAATTTGACTTACGGCAGGTAAGTGTCCTAATTACCACCGAAATCTATGACACACGAACGGAGCATGTCTTCAAGGGTACGAATCTTTCTTTCCGTCTGACCGTCGGTTTGAGGATGGAATGCGGTACTCAGATTAAGCGTAGTACCGAGAGCTGCTTGAAACGTTTCCTACAGTCGCAAGGTAAACCGAGCGTCACGGTCAGAGATGATGTCGCGAGGCGTCCCATGATTACAAATGATCTCATTGGTGTAGATTCGGGCTAATCGTTCTACCTTGTAGTCTTCTCGTATTGGTAGGAAGTGGGCTGATTTGGTCAAACGGTCAACAACAACCCAGATGCTATCGTGACCTGATGTGTGTGGAAGCTTTGTTATGAAGTCCATAGCTATACTCTCCCATTTCCACATAGGGATTGGGGGTTGTTCGAGTAAGCCAGAGGGTCTTTGGTGTTCAGCCTTGACCTTCGAGCATGTCAGGCACTTTCCAACGTTGAGAGCGATATCCCTTTTCATGCCCGACCACCAGTACTTGTAGCGAAGATCCTGGTACATTTTATCGGCACCGGGATGAATAGAATACCGAGATTTGTGGGCTTCGTCCATCAATATCTGTCGCAAATTGGTCCGTTTAGGGATCCAAATTCGGTCCAGAAAGTGAAATATCCCATTCGACTTATTCACAAGCTAAGCTCCATCGTGATAGATTCTTTCCTTCTTCAGGGTGTGTTCATTAAAACTGGCATGCTGCGCTTCGCGGATGAGGGTTTCGAGATCGTATTGGGCTTGGGTATTAAGAATGCTGAGCAAATAACTCCGTCTGCTGAGAGCGTCGGCAACGACATTTGCTTTGCCTTGGTGATAACGAATCTCACAGTCGTAATCATTGAGAAGTTCCACCCATCAGCGTTGACGCATATTAAGTTCTTTCTGATCAAAGATGTGTTGTAGGCTCCTATGATCCGGTGAAGATCGTACACTTGGTACCATATAGGTAGTGTCGCCAAATCTTTAACGCAAAAACAACCGCGCCTAGCTCGAGACTCATGGGTTGTATAGTTCTTCTCATGGATTTTGAGCTGACGAGATGCGTAAGCTATAACCTTGTCTCGCTGCATAAGAACACAACCAAGACCAAGGTTGGAAGCATCACAATAGACAATGAAATCGTCTTTTCCGTCGGGCAATGTGAGAACCGGAGCATTGCAAAGCATGTGCTTGAGGGTTTGAAAGGCAGACTCTTGTTCAGTTCCCCAAACAAAAGGCTTGTCTTTATGCGTGAGAGCGGTAAGCAGCACAGCGATCTTCGAGAATCCCTCGATAAATCGTCGATAATAGCCCGCTAGTCCGAGAAAAGAACGGACTTTAGACGGGTTCTTAGGTGTAATCCAGCTCTTAACTGCTTCAATCTTCGCGGGATCGACATGAATACCTTGACTATTGACAATGTGACCCAGAAACTGAACCTCCTCCAGCCAGATTTCGCAATTGGAGAACTTGGCATAGAGTCGATTCCCCTGGAGTAGCTCGAGAACCAAACGTAGATGTTGCGCGTGTTCGGCCTTCGACTTGGAATAGATCAAGACATCGTCGATGAACACGATGACGAAACGGTCGAGATAAGGTTTACACACGCGATTCATCAGATCCATGAAAACTGCGGGTGTGTTGGTTAAACCAAAAGGCATAACAACGAACTTATAGTGGCCGTAACGAGTGCGAAAAGCAGTTTTGTGTATATCCTCCTCTTGTATGCGTAGCTGGTGGTAGCCTGAGTGTAGATCGATCTTTGAGAAACATGTAGTACCTTGTAGCTGGTCAAACAAATCATCAATGCGAGGTAGGGGATAACGGTTCTCGATGGTTAACTTATTCAATTTCCGGATAGTCGATGCACATCCTGAACGACCCATCCTTCTTTTTGACGAAAAGGACTGGCGCGCCCCAAGGAGAGGTGCTCGGGCGAATGAAGCCTTTCTCAAGTAATTCCTAAAGCTGACTTCAGAGTTCACGCATTTTGGACGGTGCGAGTCGGTAAGGAGCTTTGGCAACAGGGTTGGCTCCAGGAATGAGGTCGATACGAAAGTCGATATCACGACTTGACGGAAGTCCAGGAAGATCATCAGGGAACACCTGAGGAAATTCGCAGACCACAGGAACGTCTTTCACTTTTGTCTTTCCTTTCTTTTCCTTCTCCGCTACTACAATGTTAGCCAAGAAAGCTCTGTATTCCTTGCGGAGATACTTGCTAGCTTGGACACACGACATGAGTTTGAGACCTTTCGAAGCAGTTTCGCCATAGACGCACAATAAATCACCATTCACGAGCGAGAATCGAATCATCTTATCCACGCACACAACTTCAGCATGGTTTTCGCGAAGAAAGTCCATGCCTACTATGATGTCAAAACTTCCGAGTTGCATTGGAATAAGGTCGATTGGGAAGATATGATTGTTGAGCTCAAGAGTACAATCACGAAGAACAAAATTAACAGCGACAGTTCTTCCGGTGGCGACTTCTACATCGAACGTTGGGGGGAGATGGGAGCGCTTACGACTAAGGAGCTTCTCGAATTCAAACGACACAAAGCAGTTATCGGCTCCAGTATCAAACAAACATGAAGCATAAATACCATTCACAAGGAACGTACCATTGACCACATTGTTGTCAGCCTGGGCTTGGTGCATATTGAGGTTGAAAGTTCTAGCACGTGCGGCTTGTTGCTACTGATGAGGCTGTTGCTGCTGATGTGGCTGCTGCTGCTGGGGCTCTTGTTTCACAACCCTGTTCGGGCACATGTTCGCAAAGTGGTTGGGATCACCACATGCGAAGCAGACTCGGGCGTTGATCGCGGGTGCCTGAGCCGCTTGTTGGCCTTGTGGGGCTGGGAGCAGAGCTTGATGAGCAGTGGCTTGAGATGGGGCTTGACGAGGACCAATACGGCAGTTAGCAGTGAAGTGGCCGTACATATTGCAGTGAGCGCAGAAGCGACAGGCAAGACCCACCGGGTGATGATAAGTGCATGTTGGGCAAGCAGGGTGGGACCTGTGTATGCACGCTTTGCAGGCGGTGCATAGGTAACTGGTGTTGGACGGTGCTGAGACTGCTGCTGAGCTGGTACGGCTTGAAGTGGAGCAGTAGTGGTGGTGGCAGCACAGTTCTTGTTGCTGGAACTGCTGTTGTTGTTCTTCTTCTTGCGGCATGAGTACTTTGACCATTGAGCGGTGGCGGTTTCGGAGGCTGGTGCGGCGGTGACTTGGTGCAGGCTCTTCGAAGTTTTATCCCAAAAACCAGCTTTTACCCGCTTATCGTTGATTTCGGTGGCAAGTAAGTAAGTTTCTTCGATCGTCGCTGTCTTTGCGGCATGCACAAAATCCGCAACACAGTCGGGTAGAGCTCGGATGTACTTCTTAATTGCCATGTCGGGCGTCTTCACTTGATCGGGACAGATGATGCTGAGCTGCTTAAAGCGAGCAGCCAGGGCAGCGTTGTCACCTTCCTTCTGCTTAATGTTCCAGAATTCGTCCACCAGCTTTTGGCGTTCATGGGGAGGGCAGAATTCGTCCACCATGATGGCTTTCAACTCTTCCCATGTCATCTCATTAGCTGCATCATTTCCGCGTTTGTTTCGTTCGGCCGTCCACCAGTCTAATGCGTGGGACTGGAAGACGCCGGTAGCGTTTAGAGTGCGGAAATTTTCCGGACATCCACTCTGGCGCAGAGTGACTTCGATGGAATCGAACCATTGAAACATAGCCGTTGGGCCATCTTCTCTAGTGAATTCCTTTGGACCGCAAGCCTTGAACTGCTTAAAGCTGAAAGCAGTCTTGGTAGCAACTTTAGGAGCTTCGGTTCTGGACTCCTCAGACGATTTGCTAACATTCTCGTAAATTTCACTCACGTTCTGAGGCACAAACTTGGCCACTTGTTTAGCGAGGATGGCAGCAAGGCGTTTGTCCCTCTGTTCTTGGCGAGTGAGTCGTGGGTGACGAGGTCCAGATGATGGTCCAGTCGACATTGTCTGCAATAGACATCGTCATAGGTCTCAGACACGTCATAATCGAATCTCACCTCACCTCACACGTCTAATACTTACTAAAGCTCAGGAACACAGTGAAACATGTATCACATAAACACAGTGAAACATGTATCACATAAACACATAGGCACATAAGCACATATTCATGTAGAGACACATAAGCACATAAACACATAAGCACGTAGGGCACAGAAGCACAAAAGCACATACTCATGTAATCGCAAGATGCAGTCAGAATACAAAAACCTATCATTCAAAGTCCACGTTCATTCGAATATAGCGATCACGTTTAGCATAGCGATTAGTATAGTATAAGCGTATCTTAGGGTCGTCCATAATTTAGAGATTTGTCAGCGTTTTGAGATAGAAGTGCAGTGCGAGTTGTGCGTGTCGATCGGAGTGAAAACAAAAATCGAATAATTCTCCAAAATTTAAACACATAAACAGATAAATACACATAAATACATAAAATTGACGAATCATCAGAGTCAGCAATTGCGGGCTCAGAATCGAAACACATAAAAATCGAGAAATAGATTGTCTGCGGCTATTAGTCATTGACTATCCAAAGTGATTTAACTATTCTCAAGGACTTGTTGTGCACATTTTGACTTTCAGGACCGTGCTTTTGCCTTGACTCTTGGGCGTTCGGCACGCATCCCTTTAGTCATACCATGACTTCAGGTCGTTGGAGTCCGTCGAGACTTTGGTAAGAGTTTTGGAAAACCAAGTAAAAGTCGGAACAAGTCGTCAACGTTAGGGTTTCACCCCTAGCTTAACAACTTCGTTCCTGTTTTGATAAAATAGAGACGAAAATCCGCGCTAAAGTATGGATTTCACTCCTGGTCCAACGCGAATTCTCGCGTTTTATAGATAAATACAGATCAAACAAGAAATTTAATCGAGAGTTTGCGGTTTCCACACCTAATCTCGACTTAATCGCTTATTCACAATTTGAAAATTCGAGTGTAGTGATTGTGTAACGTAGGCAAGAATAGCGAGAAATAGCAAGTAAGCTCCTACATAATCCCTACTGGATATGTACGAGTCGGTCTGTTGGTTCCTAACTATAGACTAGGTCTCTAAGACATCGACCCGGACTAGGTCGAGTCTTGCCTAATTCCCTATTGTTATGGCTCTGATACCAATCTGTCACACCCCAACCGATGGCGGAAAAATCGGGGCGCGGCACTGAGCGAAACAGATTGTCCAGAAGTTTCCATAACAACTATATTTACCAAATATTTAAAGCAACATGTCCCATACCATGTCATATAAGATAATACAATTATTACAGAAAAGATCTAGGCAAATTGTTCTGTTCCGACAACTCAGATTCTTATTACTGACAATTGTTTATTGTTGACCTAGGTCTTTCCTAGCCTCGATTTCACACCGTGCAAATAAGCATCCTAGCAACTTAAACACCTGTCACATACGTTAAAGAAAAAGTCAATACAATAGTGTAAAGGCGAGCATACAAGTTTGATAATAGCATATAGAGTTCGAAAGCGTTACGCATAACCAGCACGTACACAGAGTGAAATGAGGCATGTTAGTTATCGACATGAACCTATCGATACCAATGATTGTGGGTTAACTGCTCAAGGCAGTTCGCGATACATACTCACCACTGTGAGCCATGTAGGTAATTGTCCTTAACAACCCTTGAGTAAACGGGTGCTGAGTCCAAACTAATAGTTGTTGATGTCAAAAACTGTGTAACTGACGCTATCCAAAGACCGAAAGACTGCAAGATGTTTGAAGACAAAGTTACCTATGAAGCTGTTGTCAAGGGGGAGTTTGTTGGTGCATGTTTTTGTGACAACAACTTAATAGTTTGTTTATTTAGTCTTTGGATATTTTGTATTTGGATATTTTGTATTGGGCTTAGCATTATTGGTTAGGGAGTTATTTAGTGTTATGGGCTTGGAGAATGGCCTGGCCCAGACCAAAGCCCAGTATGCAAACCTTGTCCTATATAAACAAGGCTTTGCATTAGGGTTTAGGTTAGACATCTAAGACATTTGGAGACATTTAGAGAAATCTACAGAGAGTGGCTGAGAGATTTCAAGTGAGTCTTGAATTGATTGTAAACATCGTGTTGGATAATCAATAGAAGACCAGATTGAAAGTGTATCGTGTTCTTGATTCTGTTTCTACTCGTTTTCTGTGAAATCTGATCTAGGGGATTCCGCACTCTAGGTTAGATCGACGATTTTGTTACGATCCGTACGGTTACGGGGACCTACAATTGGTATCAGAGCGTTAGGCTCTTGTTTGGCTTGGTTCAGAATCGTTTCTGCAGAAATCTGGGTTTTTGGACGCATTTTTGAGGCTGTTCTTGAGTTCTACTGCTGATTTCGGATAGAATACAAGGATTTCGGATACAAATCTTGCATTTCGGATCCATTTCGGATTGAAACCAAGAATTTCGCATCAGTTTCGGACAAGAAATCAGTCATTTCAGATAAACAACATCAATTTCGGATAAAACAACATCAATTTCGGATCCATTCCTGATCAAACAGTTGCATTTTGGATTGAGGGATTGCATTTCGGATCAGAATTCAACCATTTCGGATCAAACTGTTGAATTTCGGACTTGTTAACTGGCATTTCGGATCAAACAGTAGGATTTCGGACCATTTCTGACTAAAAGGGGTTCATTTCGGATCAAAGGTGTTTGATTTCGGATCTGATAGTATCTATTTCGGACCAGACTAGTTTATTTCGGACTAGGAGGTGTTCATTTTGGATAATCATTGCCATTTCGGACAAATTTCGGACAATTTCAGAAGGGGTGGAATTTTTCTTGGCTTGTGTAAGAAAAATTTCACTGTTTCGTGTTTAGGAAATTATCCGTAACTCATCTTAGTAAACCGTTTGCACCGTTGGAATCCTTGGATTTTTAGGACAAAAAAAAAAAAACTCTAGAAAAACCCAAATAGGTTTTTGACATTATATATCATTGGAATCGTAATTTCGAGACGAGTCTAACGGTATAATTTGGTAAAAACAGTTTTCGGAAAATATTTTGTACGATTTTATCAGTTCGCTTACGGTAAAAGCTTGAAAAGGACCAGTAGAGAAGTTAGATTTGGATTTTGACACAGGTTACCAAAATCCATTTAAACTTTACGCTGCGTGATGGCTAAGATGGAAAATGGCAGTGAAGTTGTTAAGAACTGGCCAAAGCTTAAAAACATCAAAGAATATGCTCACTGGAAGGAGAAGTTTGAGGCATTTGTGAAAAGTGAAGATACGAGAATGTGGAGCTGTATGATAGATGGATATGTTGCTCGTACACGTCATGTTGAAGGAAGGGTTAAAGTTATTCCTTATGACAAGATGGATGAATCTGAGAAACTTGTGTTTGATGCTGAAAAGCGAGCTTTAGCAGTAACAAAGATGTCCTTGCCTGAGGGTGTTAAACATACTTTCAAGACTTATGGGACTTCTAAAGAGTTGTGGGAAGCTTTGGAAAAACGTTATCAGTTTCCTTCAAGATTGAATACATGTGAGCAAACATTGGTAGCTGAGCTTGCAGCTGTGAAGATTGGAGAGGAAGCTGCTGAGGAAGAGGAGAAGAAGGAAGCAGATGAGGAGAATGCTGAAAAGAAGGGTGCAGAAGTTTCAAAGGGCTTGAAGGATGTGAATGGACTTACATCAGAGGTGAAAATATCATCCGAATGTGTAAGTCATACATGTCTTAATTGCACTGAACTACAGGGTAAAGTTAACAAACTATCGGAGCAAAACAAAATTCTGTTAGCTGATTTGGAAAACCGAAAAGAGTTAAATGTTCTTTTGATTAAAAGAGAGTCGAACTGTTTAGATAAACTCAAATCAAATGAACAGGAAATTAGCAGTCTAACAAGCAAAGTCAATGAACTGTTACATGTCATTGATTTGGCTCGTGAAACTGTGAAAGAAAAGACTAACGAGCTTTCAGAAAAGTGCACATAATTGGCTGATGCACAAGCCAAAATTGTAGAACTTCAGGGGAAGTTACACAATTTTGAAAATTCTTCGTTAGTCAGGACTCATATTCAAAAGGGTTTAAAAAGGAGTAATGATAAAACAGGGGTGGGGTATACTAAAGCCTCATCTTCTAAACATCAAGACTACTCGTTTTTACCAACTGAAAATGAGCTAACTGATTTTGTAACCACTGCACAAGTAGTAGTGGATCCGATAGCTGTGGACTTGCCAAATAGTCCAGTTTCTTTGAAAGAATCTGTAGGGTCTAACAGTACACCTCATAAAGTGGATGAGGATACTGAAGACAAAAAGGCCAACACATTTAAAAAGGGATCAAACAAAAAGAAAACTTATAAGAAGAGATCCTGTTTTAAATGTCACAACAAAGGGCATGTGGTGAGTTGTTGTCCTTTGAAGAAAGGTAAACAAAAAGTTGATGAGGTTGAGGATGGGAATCAGGTTGGGTCAAGCAATAGTGTAAAAACAAGTTGTCAGACAAAGAAACCTGAATTTCAATCAAAACCCTCAACTTCAAAAAGATTTGATAGACCAAGACGTATCTCTCCACAATTTAGTTATCATAATGGTAAATCAAATCGGTTTCAAAGTCAAAGTAGAAATTTTGGATCTCAAAATCGGTACCAAACATCTGGTAATCAAAATTTTCAAAGAAGAAATGGACATAGGGGTTTTCGTAACTCAAATGTTCAACAACATCCAAAATTTTTCCAGAAATCATGGTATGATAATGGTAGAAGAAGGTATCAAGATAATAATTTCCAAAGGTCAGAAAGTACGAGAAGTTATTGGAGCTCTCGCAATCAAAGACCTAATGGAAATTATCAATCTTGTTCAACAATGTGTAAGCAATCCAAGACTCCAGTGAGGAGTGATGGATATTGGATGGATGTTCCTGTAATGGATGAATATGGAAAACCCAAGACTATCAGGGCTTGGGTTCTAAATTCTAACTGAGTTGTTAAGTGAATGCAGGATGACCAAGAAGGACTGTTGATGTGTTCAACAGTGGTTACTCCTGTAAAGCATCTGAGGTGAATAGTCGGTTAACATGGGTAACGAACTATTTACTTTTGTGATTGTTTTGACTATTCTAGACTTTAACCGTGAGAAACTTTTGTCAGATTTAAAGTGGGAGTTTGTTTGTGTTTAAATTTGTGTTTTTGAAACTTACTCCAGAAAAACAAAAATTTAGGGGGAGAAATTCCTCTAAGCCAAAAAAGTTTAGATAGTGCGTGTGTTTAGGGGGAGTAAGTTATAAAATTTGGAAAATACAAAAACATTGAAAATTCAAAAACATAAAAAAATAGAAAATCAAAAATGAGTTTTCACTGTGTGAAAAAGAAGAAATGATAGTTCATCAGCAAGTTAGACTGTCACTCTCAAACTGAATTAAATTGCTTAAGTGTGATAGCAGCTTCATCATATGATGTACCAGTAGGCAAAAGCATGAAATAATCAACTTACCAATGTGATATAAACCTAAATACACTGAGTATGAGTGGGGAACACATCAGTGGTGTATGGTTTAATGTCCTTAAATCTTGCGTTGATAGATTGCCAAAATCTGAAGTTTTGGGTCTTTATACTGTTATTTCATCCGGGGATATCAGGGGTGTCCTTCTGCTGCATCCAGATACATGCTGACCTAGACACACCCAGGATATCTTAAAAGAGCTAAAAATGCCAAAACCTCGAAAATGAAGACGCTCTCCTAGAGAGTTATTCAAAAAGTGCAAAATGCATAAATCGTACCAAAAAAATGGTATCTGTCTTAGCCCTCGTTAGATATTTTGGTCTCTTTGCTGTACGGAAGTACTGACCTGATCACCAATTATCTATACGTTGAAATATAAAACGGATGAATTCAGTATACTCACCTACTACGATGAATCTTTGTGCATACCTTGATCGCGGGGGTATATCCTGAAGTGGGACACACTATATATATCAGATATAATATTACCTTAACGTATCATACGGTAATGGTACTTGAAATGTTCATGCATTTTGTTTAAGTGGACAAGTATACTGGTAATCGTCTTGAACTACTTTTCACGAAAATAAATTAAAAGAATTAACAAATGGTGTGAAACAGTTTGATTTTGCTGATATGATCTTCTTACCGGTGATTCTCACAAAAATAGAGTGTTTATTTCTTTTTGTAGATAGTTTACTACTTTCTTAAAAATCAAAAATACCAAAAAGATTTCTTTTTAAAAGATCTCCCATTTTGAACTGACAGGTAGTTGTTTTTGCAATCTAAGATAAAATATTGGTTTATCTTTAAATGTGAAAAAGACTAATGGTTTTTCGAGATACTTGCTTGTGTTACTAAACAGATTGATACAGTTATCAAAATGAAGTGCAGAATACAAGTAAAGTGCAGATTGAGAGTGTAGTGAAGAATGTGTGAAGATGCATAGTAGGATCCTTCTACTACATTGCAGAAAGAGAGAGATTTAGAAGAATTGAAGTTTACTTGCTTAACCAAAGATTGCTAGTTCGCTGATCTACAACGAATGAAAGTTTTGGAGATTGGAAGCATCAGCTAAGGGGGAGTTTGTTGATGTCAGAAACTGTGTAGCTGACGCTATCCAAAGACCGAAAGACTGCAAGATGTTTGAAGACAAAGTTACCTATGAAGCTGTTGTCAAGGGGGAGTTTGTTGGTGCATGTTTTTGTGACAACAACTTAATAGTTTGTTTATTTAGTCTTTGGATATTTTGTATTGGGCTTAGCATTATTGGTTAGGGAGTTATTTAGTGTTATGGGCTTGGAGAATGGCCTGGCCCAGACCAAAGCCCAGTATGCAAACCTTGTCCTATATGAACAAGGCTTTGCATTAGGGTTTAGGTTAGACATCTAAGACATTTGGAGACATTTAGAGAAATCTACAGAGAGTGGCTGAGAGATTTCTAGTGAGTCTTGAATTGATTGTAAACATCGTGTTGGATAATCAATAGAAGACCAGATTGAAAGTGTATCGTGTTCTTGATTCTGTTTCTACTCGTTTTCTGTGAAATCTCATCTAGGGGATTCCGCACTCTAGGTTAGATCGACGATTCTGTTACGATCCGTACGGTTACGGGGACCTACAATTGGTACCAAAATTCCTCTAAGCCAAAAAGAGTTTAGATAGTGCGTGTGTTTAGGGGGAGTAAGTTATAAAATTTGAAAAATACAAAATCATTGAAAAATCAAAAACATAAAAAAATAGAAAATCAAAAATGAGTTTTCACTGTGTGAAAAAGAAGAAATGATAGTTCATCAGCAAGTTAGACTGTCACACTCAAACTGAATTAAATTGCTTAAGTGTGATAGCAGCTTCATCATATGATGTACCAGTAGGCAAAAGCATGAAATAATCAACTTACCAATGTGATATAAACCTAAATACACTGAGTATGAGTGGGGAACACATCAGTGGTGTATGGTTTAATGTCCTTAAATCTTGCGTTGATAGATTGCCAAAATCTGAAGTTTTGGGTCTTTATACTGTTATTTCATCCGTGGATATCAGAGGTGTCCTTCTGCTGCATCCAGATACATGCTGACCTAGACACACCCAGGATATCTTAAAAGAGCTAAAAATGCCAAAACCTTGAAAATGAAGACGCTCTCCTAGAGAGTTATTCAAAAAGTGCAAAATGCATAAATCGTACCAAAAAAATGGTATCTGTCTTAGCCCTCGTTAGATATTTTGGTCTCTTTGCTGTACGGAAGTACTGACCTGATCACCAATTATCTATACGTTGAAATATAAAACGGATGAATTCAGTATACTCACCTACTACGATGAATCTTTGTGCATACCTTGATCGCGGGGGTATATCCTGAAGTGGGACACACTATATATATCAGATATAATATTATCTTAACGTATCATACGGTAATGGTACTTGAAATGTTCATGCATTTTGTTTAAGTGGACAAGTATACTGGTAATCGTCTTGAACTGCTTTTCACGAAAATAAATTAAAAGAATTAACAAATGGTGTGAAACAGTTTGATTTTGCTGATATGATCTTCTTACCAGTGATTCTCACAAAAATAGAGTGTTTATTTCTTTTTGTAGATAGTTTACTACTTTCTTAAAAATAAAAAATACCAAAAAGATTTCTTTTTAAAAGATCTCCCATTTGGAACTGACAGGTAGTTGTTTTTGCAATCTAAGATAAAATATTGGTTTATCTTTAAATGTGAAAAAGGCTAATGGTTTTTTGAGATACTTGCTTGTGTTACTAAACAGATTGATGCAGTTATCAAAATGAAGTGCATAATACAAGTAAAGTGCAGATTGAGAGTGTAGTGAAGAATGTGTGAAGATGCATAGTAGGATCCTTCTACTACATTGCAGAAAGAGAGAGATTTAGAAGAATTGAAGTTTACCTGCTTAACCAAAGATTGCTAGTTCGCTGATCTACAACGAATGAAAGTTTTGGAGATTGGAAGCATCAGCTAAGGGGGAGTTTGTTGATGTCAGAAACTGTGTAGCTGACGTTATCCAAAGACCGAAAGACTGCAAGATGTTTGAAGACAAAGTTACCTATGAAGCTGTTGTCAAGGGGGAGTTTGTTGGTGCATGTTTTTGTGACAACAGCTTAATAGTTTGTTTATTTAGTCTTTGGATATTTTATATTGGGCTTAGCATTATTGGTTAGGGAGTTATTTAGTGTTATGGGCTTGGAGAATGGCCTGGCCCAGACCAAAGCCCAGTATGCAAACCCTGTCCTATATAAACAAGGCTTTGCATTAGAGTTTAGGTTAGACATCTAAGACATTTGGAGACATTTAGAGAAATCTACAGAGAGTGGCTGAGAGATTTCTAGTGAGTCTTGAATTGATTGTAAACATCGTGTTGGATAATCAATAAAAGACCGGATTGAAAGTGTATCGTGTTCTTGATTCTGTTTCTACTCGTTTTCTGTGAAATCTGATCTAGGGATCCGCACTCTAGGTTAGATCGACGATTCTGTTACCATCCATACGGTTACGGGGACCTACAATAGTACTATCGTTTCTAAGGCAGGTAGACAATATTCCATGTGTAAACATAACAAACAAGCATTCATTTAGTCACGTATACATGCGATAGCGGTTAGCGTTTAAAGTATTGCGTAGTGTGTTCGATGTGATTTTGTATAAGTAACGTATGTAACACCCAAAAGTGCGTAAAGCAAAAAGGGATCGAGTATACTTACAACGATGGATGGATTGAAGGGAGCGCTAGAGAGTAAGGTTAGCCTGAACAGGTTGATAGCATAACGATGAGCGACACGTAAAACGATGAAAGGTACAAGTGGGTCGGACAACAGTTCGATCGGATGGTAATCCGATCGGACAGCCAGTCGTGCGAATGGTAGTCCGTTCGGACAGTCGTCCGGTCGGATGTCTGTTCGAGTGGATTGTTTCTTCCTTTTGGGAAAGATGTGTTTGTGTATGATGGCTTGACTTTTGTAGTTTTTGTTGTAGCATTTTGAAAACATAGAAGTATCTCTACCCCTTTCAGGTTGGCCGATTGGACGGTCGTTCATTCGGACGACAACCCGATTGGTTGGACACTTCAACGAGAACAAGTTCACAGCAGGTTGTCACTCGTTCGAACAGTTGTCCGTTCGGGTGGCATCCTTTGTGCATCGAACATGTTGAAAATCGTTTAAGTGTGGAAGTTTAAATGTCTCATGATTCGACTGGCAGTTCGATCGGATGGTAGTCCGATCGGACAATAATTCGTTCAACACTCAGACTTCAAAATATTGGTAAAAGTGATTAAGTGTGGGACCCATGTTGCAAGTCGTCCAGATTGCCCAGTCGTTCGGATTGGCTGTCCGTTCGGACAGCAGTCCGATCGGACGGCACCCCGTTCTGGTTGTCCTGTTCGTCTTACACTTGGTTGTTTTGATTGTTTGTCGTTTTATCGAGAGGTTTTGATAACGTGTTAAGCAACAGAAACTTTGTCAATACTTGGTACCCCTAATCGGACAGGAATCATCCAAATCCGGTCAGTTAACGGTTCAAGACGGTGTTCCACGTTTAACCTGAAATCGGTAGTCTCGTGGATAGAATCCAGATCTCATACCAACACAACCACCAGAATGAGTAGTAAGTCGGCACAAGCTCTGATTCTATCGGTTTTGAATGTATTGAGTGTAAAAGAGTTGAAAGAAAGTTGGAAACCATCTTTCAATCCTTTTCATTGTGAATATGTTTAGATCTATGAAAGATCTTTGTTTGTTTATGTGGAAATCGGTTAGATCCAAGTTATTCTTGGTGGATTGAGGTCAAAACATGAAGTTCTTCAAGAACACATGATGACGCCATCCTAGAACACCTTGAATCTTGATGATTTAACGGTTAAAAGTTAAGATTCAAAAGATAGAAAGGTGTAGGAGTGCGTGTAGATTAAGGAAGTACAAGATTTAGGACAAGATCTTACCGGAATTGCGAGGAATCGGAGAAAAGCAAGGTGAAAGCGTTGGTCGGACATCAGTTGCCAAAAGTGGAAAGTATGAAAGTGACAAGGGGTATTTATAGGATTACCCAAAGAGGAAAGGGCTGTTCGATCGGTTAGGCAGCTCGATCGGACAGCCTGTCCGATCGGACGGCAGTCCGATCGAACGGCTGGTCGATCGACTGATCGATCAGTCGCTTGATTCGAGTGTTCGTTGCGATGAGTTTTGCCGTTTCGATTTCGATTGCGAGCATTGCGATGCGTTAGGGTTTCCTAGTCAAATTACTTTTAATCCCAAATATTCATATCTTGCACTATCTCTTCTTCACCAATTATCATACCGTTTCGATTGCGATTGAGTTCGATTGTGTTTCGATTGATTACCGCACATAACATAAATTAAACATGCACAAGTAACACATAGAGACACACACACGTATAACAATATCCAAAATGTGTAATTCGAGTTGCGAGTGCGATTGCGATAGCGATAACATATGCGATAAATAGCGATTACCATGCGATTATTAATTGTTGGGATTGAACCCTACCAGAGGAACAGATAAAGAAAAGCCAAAACCGGATCACATCAGTGGACTCACAATAAGCAGCTGTTTACTATAAGCTTTCTCCTTGACTGTGACTCCAACATCTGATATGCTCCAAAGTACTGCCTCTATCAACATCTGCTGACGAACAACTGCTGATCAACACAAAGACTGATGAAGACTAAAAGCCCTGCTGTTTAATCTGCTGCCTTGAGTCAAGCACTGCTGATCATGACAAGTACTACTGGGTTCACAGCAGTAGAATGATGCAGCAGCAGTTTTATGTTTATTTTATGTAATGTAATGCAATATCAGTAGTTAGCAAGGCAGTAGTTGTATAGATCAGTAGATAGAGTTTGTTAGGTTGTTAGATGTTACTTTCATGGTGACGTCAGCTGAGATGCCTCAGTGGTTTGGATTGTCTATAAATGTAACAGTACTCTGTACTGTTACACTTGATCGTCTTGAGTGAGTTCTTCTCCTCAATTCAATCCTTTCATCTTGTGCAACCAACCTTGGAGCATTAGGCTGAGGGGGAGCTTAGTTATGTAAGCATGCTTGTAATCTTTTGATTTTCATTGTAATCATTCAACTTAATGAGAAAGCATGTGTTTATCAAACTATTCTCTTCTTTGATTATGCTTATAAAGTTTGTATTCATTTCCGCTGCACTTTACACTGTTTTATATCCATTGGTTTGTCAAAATCTTACAAACAAGCATAATCATGACAGCCTCCGATCCTAACAATTGGTATCAGAGCTTGGACAGTCAAATTCGATCTAACCGTCAATTTGACATAACAGTTCAGCTCAAAATTCATTGACACTAAGGTTGTTTGTATTTAGTTGGAAAACAGAGCAATGAGAAATCATGTTCAAAATGATGAATCGGACACTCTGTATAACAACCAAGATGTAATAAAGTTCACAAATCTCAAACAACTAGTGATATCATGCACAAATCACACATAGTCCCCAGATCTGGAAAATTATCTTGTAACTATGATATGTTTATCTTCATTCAAAATTGATTTCAACTGTTGTTATGAATTTGTGATGATTTCATCATGTTTTATGCTAAAGTATGAACCTCAGATTAACAAAACCTATGTTCATAATAAACATTAGTGTTTTGCTAACTTAGAAAGAGGGAAATAAAACTTTAGTCATGAAATCTTATGTGTTAAAAGGCAGGTTGAGAATCCTCAAAAGGACCAAATCAACTCTGTTAAAACACATGAAGAAAATCTGGGGTCAAAACTGTCCAAATCATATGTAATGTAAGAACTGGTAATAAAACATGTACAAATGTAGCCAGATCTCTCAAAACATTGCTGAAAATAATTTTGGATTGAAGATCCTTTCATAAAAACCTCCTAGTAAGTAATTTATTACTTATGAATGGGAAGGGTAAAAAGGGAAGAAGAAAATGAACAAAACTCAAAAGTGTGCTTATCTCAAAGCTTTTGAAGCCAAAAGAAAAAAAGAGTATAAGCATAAAACACTTATGAGGTCAAAGTTGGGTAAACAGTGGTCATCATGCAACTGTGTGCTTTCATCAAATACAGGAATCGTTAGGGTAACAATGGCATCTCCAGTGATTGACCTTAAAAGAAGTATTTACAATCAATTGTCAAGAAAATGACCCTAAACAACGGTCAAAATAACTTGAGAATGATATGATCATGTTGTTACTTGAAAAGCTGTCAGATCCTTTTGATGATTATTTACAAAACATCCTTTAACTATTTCTTAAGGTGTTTTTCTCAAATAAAACCGGATATATTACTTCATTTTTTTTGAATAATATATTTTGGACTTTTACTCATTTTTGATAGTAAAAGTTTTCTCACCGGTCAGGATATAATTTCCTTATTTTTGTGTGAAATTACTTTTCCTAAAACTGATCAAAAGGAAATGGTACACATGTCAAGGTCATGTCAAGCTCAAGTTAGTTTATCACAGATCAAAAATTGGTTGCAAATGGATTTTGAACTACTGAGATACTCATGTTCTAGTTCGAATAATTAGACATAAAATGAGTAGCCTTAGTAGAAAAGTCTTCATCTCTGGGATGCTAAACCACTGTCAGAGATACTGAACATGTGGCAAAACCTTGAATAAAGATTTCTGAGATAACTGCTGGCAATTTAAACTTGATAATTTACATCTAAAATGTATTTTGTTGAGTTTGAAACTAAACAGATGTTGGACATGATATTGTGTTTACACAAGACAAAATCAATACCCACATCTGATCAAGCAGATGCTAAAATTATTTGTCAAAAGTTAAAACATTGCTGCACTAACAGTTGTTGTACTAATGGTCTTCATTTTTCTACCACTATTCTTCCTTAGCTGCTGTCGTGCCTTAACATCTGCTCCCTAATATCTGTCTACTGCTGAAAGTCAACCCCTGTTCTCATTTTCCTTTGATAAGCACTGATGTTCAAAATCAATGCTGTATCCACTGATGGTAAAAATCACCCACTGCTTCATTTATTACCGTTGTAACCACTGATATCTGCTTCATCAGTGGCCCTCAAAACAACTGTCCTCCATTATTTACTCTTCCATCAGGGGTTGGCACGTGGTCAGTTTTTAGCTGTCAGATCATTATAACCGCTGCCATGTCAGTATTTCCTTTTTCCCTAAATAAAACCCTGATTAAACCCAAACAGGGTTTCACTGTCGAATTGAATTCCAAACATTCTCTTCACAAAGCAGTTTCCCTCTCATAACTCCAAAACATTCTTCGATCTTTCTCATCAAAAATGACGAAACCAAAATCGAAGTCAAAATCAAAACCATCTTCTTCCTCCACCCCAACAGGCGCCACTCAAATGGCCGCTGAAACCACAGAGATTCGTTACAAATCTCCTCACAACTATGTGGGCATACTCACAAAACCCATAACCAACAACTCCTTCGACTCCATCATCGACATCTTATCTGCATCAAAGTACAAAACTTTGATAACAGCAGACGCTCCCATTTATCTTCAAACCCAGAGAGAGTTCTGGAAAAATGCCACCCTTGAAAAACAAGGGGACATCATCACAGCCATCAACTCCTCGATACAGGGTAAGAATGTTCAAATCACTCCATAATCCATTTCAAAAGTCTTTAAACTGATGATTTGAAAGGTAAAACTTCATTTTCTAAAGACGAGTTGAAAAAGAATTTCATAAACAGGGGTTATGCAGAGCAACCGAAAAGGGATACCTTACAAAAAGGCTATTTTCCTTCTGCACCCAGATTTTTATTTCACACACTTTAATGTGTGTTTCTAATAAAACAACGTCTTTTAATGAAATACCAACAAAAATTCAATGCCTGGGGTATGCAATTTTAAACAATGAAAACTTTAATTACTCCCAGGAAATATTTGATGATTTGGTAAAAAACGTTGATAATAAGGCATTTCTGCTCTTTCCAAGATTTTTAAGCTACTACTTTGAACAAAAATTTGTAGAGAAAGATGCAGATTTGCCCAAACAAGGTGCTTCTTTTAAAATAAACTGTTTAACACCTGAAACATTCTCTAGAATGTTGGCACCAATAAAAACAAAAGTAGAGGTGCCTGAGCAGAATTTAGCAGATGAAACTGCTCCTCAGGTATCTGCTGCTGAGCCCACTGCTCCAGGTGAACAAAGCAGCACACCCACTGTTTTGAAACCCACACCTGCCACCACAAAAAGAACCAAAAAGAAAACATCCAGAAAGCCCACCAAACCCAAACCAAAGGCACCTCTGGAAGATGAGATCCCAGAGTCAGTGCCAGTGACAGCACAAAAGTCACCAATAACCACTGCTGCTACTTCCTCACAGCAGATGGAAGAAAGATATCAACCCTTGCCTCAAACTCCTCCTGCATCCTCACAAAAGGATCAAGTTGTAAGCACAGGGACCCCACAATATGAAGCTCTGGACCCACTCGGATCCATCTTCCACAGTCCTGATCCCAAGGACATGTCTCTTTCAACCCCTTTACCCTCACCCCACATAATACCACCATCCACTATACCCTTGTTGCATGCAGCTAATGTTACTCAGACACAAACCAGTTCCTCTCAAACACCTATCACTGAGAGTATACTTCAACAGGTGACTGGGTCTGATGTTGACATTTCTGTTATCCCAGCAACAACTGAGGAGGTTACACTGCAGGAATTACAAGTAATTCATGTCAGTAGTTCAAGTGGAGCAGCCACTACAAATGTTGAACCCACTGGTTTACATTTGGACAGTGGTTACATACATAAGACTCCCTTGAAGGCAATTTCTTCAATAGTACCACTGAGAACCACCAGTGAGATTGTTTTAACTACTGGCAACATCAAAAGGTTATCAGTGCTGAAGAAAGAAGTCCCCAGTACCAAGAACAAGGGGCATCAATAGCTGATTTTTGGGACTCTATTCCTAAGTCAGACATTGGTAAAACCACTGCTGGTGGGGATTCAGATGATCCTGTTAATTCAGGTGATGATTCAAAATATCCGGAATTGACGGGCAGGGTCGAAAACCTTGAAACCTCAGTTGCTGAAATAAAAGATATGGTGCAGCAGCTGTTAAAAGCTCAGAAAGCCCAATCCACTGCTCCTCCTGCTCAAGCATCTGCTCAACAGGAACCTGCTGCAAATGAGTTATGGAACTTATTCCAACCACTGCTGGAAAGACAAAAGCAGATGGCAGATCAGCAGCATGCTATACATGTTCAAAAGCTGACAAATATGGTGGAATCAAGATTCAAGGATACTCAGGCAAATATTAAAGCTATAAAGGCTCACATTCAAAGTGCCTCTGGAAAGGTTCCATCCACTGTTCTCTTCATGAATGAACCCTTCTCAGATAATGCCAAAAAGGGGGAGAAGATCAAATGGAAGAAAAAGGAATTGATGATGGTATATATGTTGAGCCAGAAAATAGCCAAACTAAAACTGCAGTATCAACACACACCACATTACCACACACCACCACAACTACTGCTCCACCACCATCTGTGTCTACAACACCAAAACCATTATCACCATCAAAATCTGCCACCCCATCATCACCTCCTGCCAAAAAGCAGAAGACAACAGATGTTACAACATCTGTTGTAATGGCAACAGTGGTCGAAACACCAGTTGTTTCAACTGCTGTTAGTCAACCACTCATCACCATTCAAACCTCTGCCATCACAACCCCTGCTCAAAAGCAGAAGACATCTGCTGATACATCAGTAGTTGTAATGATAACAGCAGTTGAGACACCAGTTGTTTCAACCACTGTTAGTCAACCATCCACCACTGCTCTCACCTTTCCTACATCACAACCAAAGCTCTTCAACAGAAAAAGAAAGCCAATCTCTGCCGATGAGGGCATACATGATCCTAATGCTGCGCAATATCCACTAGAACTTGAAGCTATCAAAAATGAGATGAGGCAATTCTATACAGAAGAAGATCCTTCAAAAAGAAGATTCTCCTCACTCATAGGCTACATGCCACCAGAGGATATGGATGATTACCTCAAGATCAAGGCAAGGCAAGCTAAACTAAGAGCTAAAGTTGTCACACCCCCAAAAATCCACACGCGGAGTACCACCGCTTGGAGGCGTGACATGACCAGGATCAAACCACCAATCATATTAAACATCATAAGTAATAAATGTTTAGCGGAAGCATAAATGTAAACCCAATGTAAGTAATAAGTTCAAATGTTTAAATGTTTTAGCATGGCATCCACGATCCATGTCCCACAACAACTGCGCCTCCCGTGCAAACTCTGTGTATACCTAAGGTCCTGCAAGGCATGTAACAGAGAGTCAACAACTAGTTGAGCGAGTTCACAGTGGTTTGTTCAGTTTTAGTAATCGTATTGTAAATAGTATGTTCGTTTAGTAATCCATGTATCGTATGCATTTGTATCGCGGCCCCCTAGGCATGTGTGTGAAGATTAGTGGGAGTTTCCCAAGTATTCTAGACTAGGTATATTTGTATCGCAGCCCAGCCGGCATGTGTGTGAAGTTTAGCGTATGGTTCGCAGCCATTCTAGGCATGTGTGCGAAGATTAGTTCTATTATCGCAGCCATTCCCGGCGTGTGTGCGAAGAGAAGTATTTGTATCACTAGTCTAGCAGTATCTATCAATATCCCTTCCTCTCCCGAGGCCCATAGTACGTAATTCCGAAAATAACTTAAGCACAAGAAATCTTCTAAAACCCATTCCCGACCCTGGGAACCCATGCCTTGGTAAGGGTGTGAACTCACCTTGGTTTTGCTCGGCAGATACACAGAAAAGTAAATCAAGCTATATGGTAGTCAACCACGTCCTACCATGGTTACCATACAAGTTAGGTTCGTATTCAAGTAGTGCACGTATGTTCTACACGTATTGTACACAAGTAACGATCATAACATACACGTATAATCATGGCAGTTCAACAACAATGCTAGTTCAACAGTATAGTCACGTAAATAAGGTCCAAGTATGCGGCCCAAATGGTTGGGCTCGTAACAGTGTGCAAAGTTCAAAACAGTGTGCACGTGTTCGTGGTCTCGAGTTGAGACATAGAGATCTCGAGTCGAGACAGTGCGGTCTCGAGTTGTAGTCCTGGAGTTCTCAAGTCGCAACAAAGGAGGTCTCGGGTCATCACGTACTAGTCGAGACTACACGGTCTCGAGTCGCAACCGGACCCGCAACCGTGGTCTCGAGTTGTGCTGTTTGTGTCGGTGATGTGGTCTCGAGTCGAGACTATGAGTTCTCGACTCGCAACCCGTGTCGAGACTATGCATGTGTAACAGATTTCCTTAATTGCAGCTCATGATTTCCGTAACAATTGCTAACAGTTTTGGCAGTTTCATAATCAGATCAAATCACAATTATTCAACATTCAAGTACGTTCATATCACCGCAATCATCATCAATCCAAGAACAGTCAATCAATATCATGAGGGACATACAATCGGATCATATGATTAACGAGTTTAAAGACGATCATGCACCCCTAAGTCATATGTACAACAACCAATCAATACCACAGACCATATGTTCGAGATTTATCAATCCAGTACAAGAAATTGGTTCTAAATCATCATGCAACACCCGAATCAAAGCTACTTGTATGTCATCTAAACACATGAACCGAATACATAATATCATCAATAAACATCACTAGCATGAAACCCTAGTTCGTAACATGACATCAAACATAGCAAGCAATCAAGAATTAACACTAACCAGCAAACCGAGAAGCCTAGATTGCTCGAGATGGTTGGTTTCGGGTGAGGGCTGCCGTCCGGTTCCAAGGGAAGACGAGAGAGAGAGAGAGAGAGAGCTCCTAGGGTTTGGTGTGTGTAAAGTGTTTTGCAACACTGAGAAACTACATCCCCTAAGGGTTCATGTATGCTTACAAGGAGTAAGTGGGCCGAACCCATTCACGGGTTGCCCTTGGTTTCGAATCAAGCATAGTGGGCCGAATGGGTTTGTGTAATCGGGTTAATGTTCAAACATTCACAAAACATAGCATTTACTTACTCAACAAAATTCACGTAATCACATAGAGTTCATACAGGTTAACACGTAATACAAGAGACGGTTCTAAAATACGAGTTGTCACATTATCACCAACTTGAAAGAAATTTCGTCCCGAAATTTGGTACGTACTCACTGAGGAAGCTAGGTAAGTTGTATCGTTTACTGGTTTTCCTAGGGTGTCGCATCCTCCCCCCGTTGATCTGGAATTTCGTCCTGAAATTCCATGGTAGCTTCAGCCTCACTAGTGGTTGTACTATTCGCGAACAATTGGGGGTACTTTTCTTTTATTTGATCTTCTCGTTCCCAGGTGAACTCTGGGCCACGACGGGAGTTCCAACGAACTCGCACAAGAGGGATTCTCGTGTTCTTGAGGACCTTAACATCCCGGTCCGTGATTTCAACTGGTTCCTCGATGAAATGTAACTGTTCGTCGATAGTGAGTTCCTTCAGATGAACTATGAGGGTCTCATCTGACAGACACTTCTTCAGATTCGACACGCGGAAAACGTTGTGAACTGCACCGAGTTCTGCTGGTAGGTTCAGTTTGTAGGCCACCTTGCCTATTCTTTCTATGATCTCGAATGGTCCGACATACCGTGGATTAAGTTTTCCTCGTTTCCCAAAACGAACTACACCCTTCCATGGTGAGACTTTGAGTAGCACTCGATCCCCAACTTGGAACTCGAGTGGTTTCCTGCGCTTATCAGCGTAACTTTTCTGACGGTCACGAGCCGCCACCATGCGTTGCCGTATCTGTGCAATCCGTTCAGTGGCATCAACTACCATTTCTGGACCTATGATCTGACTATCCCCCACCTCTGCCCAACAGAGAGGTGGCCGGCATTTACGTCCGTACAATGCCTCGAATGGAGCGGTTTGGATGCTGGTATGGTAACTGTTATTGTACGAAAACTCCACTAAAGGGAGATGCTTTTCCCAGCTGTTGCCGAAATCAATCACACATGCCCGAAGCATGTCTTCTAGGGTTTGAATCGTGCGCTCAGACTGCCCATCCGTCTGAGGGTGATATGCTGTGCTCATGTCTAATCGAGAGCCAAAAGATTTGTGCATTGCTTGCCAGAGTTCTGAAGTAAATCGTGCATCGCGATCCGAAATAATAAAGGTTGGCACCCCGTGCCTTGAGACAACTTCCTTGAGGTATACGTCTGCTAGAGTGGAGAACTTGTCCGTTTCCTTAATAGCCAGGAAGTGTGCAGACTTGGTGAGTCGATCCACGATCACCTAAATAGTATCGTTTCCACGCTGGGATCTAGGCAGGCCAGTAACAAAATCCATGGAAATTTCTTCCCATTTCCATTGTGGTATCTTGGGTTGCTGCAGTAGGCCTGATGGTTTCTGATATTCCGACTTGACTCTCGCACAAGTCAAGCACTTGCTAACGTAGGTTGCTATGTGGGCCTTCATGCTAGGCCACCAATATGTAGTCCTGATGTCGTGGTACATTTTATCTGAACCAGGATGTACCGAGTAGCGAGACTTATGAGCTTCGTCCATTACCAGCTCGCGTAAGTTTCCATAATGTGGGACCCAAATACGCCCCGTTACATAATAGGCACCGTCTTCCTTCTGTTCTAATCGTTGCCTTGAGCCACGTAAGGCTTCAGCCTTTACGTTTTCTGGTTTCAATGCTTCTACCTGAGCATCTCGTATCTGTGCAGAAAGACCAGACTGAATAGTAAGCTGTAGTGCTCGCACGCGTCTAGGTAGAGTGTCTTTTCGACTGAGAGCGTCAGCCACAACGTTGGCTTTGCCTGGATGGTACTTGATGGCACATTCGTAATCGTTCAGTAGTTCAACCCATCGACGTTGACGCATGTTCAATTCCTTCTGCTTGAAGATATGCTCGAGACTCCTGTGATCGGTGTAGATAGTGCACTTGGTACCGTGCAGGTAGTGTCGCCATATCTTGAGCGCGAAAACAACGGCTCCCAGCTCTAAATCGTGCGTCGTGTAGTTCCGTTCGTGAACCTTGAGTTGGTGCGAAGCGTAAGCAATAACTTTATCCAGTTGCATCAATACACAACCAAGCCCCTGTATCGATGCGTCACAATAGACCACAAAATCGTCCGTGCCCTCTGGCAATGAGAGGATAGGTGCACTGCAAAGTCTATACTTTAAGTGCTGAAAAGCGATTTCCTGAGTATTACCCCAACGGTAGGTGACACCCTTCTGTGTCAGTAGTGTAAGCGACTGTGCAATCTTTGAGAAATCTTTAATGAACCTTCTGTAGTAACCTGTCAAACCCAAGAATTGGCGTATTTCCGTTGGTGTACGTGGTGCAGGCCAGTTCCTTATCGAATCTACCTTTGATGGATCAACATGGATCCCATCCTTGTTTACCACATGGCCTAGAAAATGGACTTCACGAAGCCAGAAGTCGCATTTTGAAAACTTGGCGTACAGTTGTTCCCTTCGAAGAAGTTCCAAAATAAGTCGTAGATGCTGCTCGTGTTCCTCCTGACTCTTGGAGTAGATTAGAATGTCGTCGATGAATACAATCAAAAACTTGTCCAAGTAGGGCTTTCATACCCTGTTCATAAGATCCATAAAGACTGGCGGTGCGTTTGTCAACCCGAATGGCATGACAAGAAACTCGTAGTGGCCGTAGCGAGTTCTGAATGCTGTTTTGGAGACGTCCTCATCCCGGACTCTCAGCTGATGGTAACCTGACCTCAGGTCTATCTTGGAGTAGTAGCTCGACCCTTGCAACTGGTCGAATAAGTCGTCAATACGTGGAAGAGGATAACGGTTCTTCACCGTCACCTTGTTCAGTTCACGGTAGTCAATGCACATCCTGAAGGTACCGTCCTTTTTCTTTACAAACAGTACTGGAGCTCCCCAAGGCGAAGAGCTAGGTCGGATAAATCCCTTATCCAAGAGTTCCTTTAGCTGTGCAGAGAGCTCTTCCAACTCTGATGGAGCTAATCGATACGGTGCACGTTCTATCGGTGCTGCTCCTGGTGCTAGCTCGATTTGAAACTCGACCTGGCGATGAGGCGGTAGACCAGGTAATTCCTCTGGAAACACTTGAGGAAAGTCGCGTACAACTGGGATATCTTCCAATTTCTTTTCCTTTGCTGATGCATCAGTAACAAGTGCCAAGATGGCAGTGTGGCCCTTACGCAAACACTTCTGAGCCTTTAGAAAGGAGATATGCCAACCACGGCACCACTCTTGTCGCCTTGAACTTCGAGAGGTTCCTGGCCAGAACGAGGGATACGAACAATCTTCTCTTTGCACAAGATCTCTGCGTGATGTTGGGATAAGCAGTCCATACCAATGACGATGTTGAAACTACCCAAAGCTATGGGAATGAGATCGATGGCGAAGGTCTGACCCGCGAGGATAAGATTACAACCCTGAACTATGTGCATGGCCTCTAGACTCTTACCATTAGCTAACTCTACGACATGCTTGGTGTTTAAGAGAGTTGGTGCACGTTTTAACATTTTGCTAACTTTCAAAGACATATAACTTGTATCCACACCCGAATCAAACAAAACAGTAACATAAAAGTCGTCGAGGAGAAACTTACCCATAACTACGTTGGGATCATTCCTTGCTTCTCCCTGCCCCAGCACAAATGCACGTCCCCTAGCTTCATTGCCATTGTTGTTTCCACCGTTGTTCCCATTGCCCTGATTATTATTGTTGTTGCGATTCTGGTTCAACTGGGGGCAATCCCGCTTGTAGTGACCTTCAGCACCCCACTGAAAACATCCCCTGTTGCCTCGATGTTGCTGCTGCTGCTGTTGGTTTTGAGGCGCTGGTGGTTGTTGTTGGTTCTGATTCGCGGTCGTGAGCTCCTGCAATCTTTAGCTTCATGCCTTATCTTGAGACATCTCTGACAGCGGCCCTTGCGGCACTGACCACTGTGGTGTCTGTTGCACCTGTTGCACAGTGGGTGAATTCCCCGATATCCACCTTGCCCCCGACCACCATAAGATTGCTGACTCGGGCTCTGATAATCATTATTCTTGCGCTGCTGCTGTGCTTGAGACTGAACGGTAGCGGAACCCTTACTGGAATCCCCATCCCATTTCCGCTTGTTGTCATTGGGGGTAGCAGGAGTAGCAGAAGTGGTAGCGGTAGTAGTTGCACTAATACGTTTTGACAGCTTGTTCTGTTCCACTGCCTGATCTGTGAGGTGATGAGCAAGACGCTGAATGTCCTGGATGTTGTCGAGGTTAGCCGATGTCACATGGCTCTGAATTTCTGATGCTAGACCCTTGAGGTACAACTCAATGCGCTTGATTGGAGGGTCCACTATGGTTGGACACAAGATGGCCAGTTCGTTCGACCGTTTCGTGTAAGCTTCGATTTTCGACCCCGTCATTTTCAGATGATAAAGCTCCACTTCTAACTTGTGGATGTCATCACGCGTGCAGTATTCTTGCTTGATCAGTTCCTTAAAATCGTTCCAAGGGGTGGCGTTAGCAGCTGCCAGCCCTAGAATTTGAACTTGCGCGTTCCACCAATCAGCGCAATTCCTTCCAAAGTACCAGTGGCGTATTTCACCCTGCGAGCCTCAGGGCATTCACAAATTTCAAACACCGACTCGAGCTTCTCGAACCAATGGAGGAGTCCCACTGCTCCTTCAGTGCCACTAAACGTGCTTGGACGACAGTCCATGAAGTTCTTGAAAGTGCACACAGGTTGCGGTGCGTGTTGACCTATTGTGTACGAATAGGACAAAGTTAAACACAAGAGTTGGTCTAAAAGTGTAGGATCTAAAGACCCTAGTGTGAGTTATGACTACAGGGTATACCTCCTGCTTGGGCGGCTGCAAGTGCCGCAACAACTTGTTTGTTAATGAGAGCCGTCAACTGGGCTTGAGTCATGTTAATACGTCCAGACATGATCTTCATAGCAAAGGTAACATAGTGAGAGAGGTTCGCGAAAAGTGCGATGACAGAAGAGAGTAAGCACACAAGTGTTCTCAAGCAATAGTGTCATGTGTATCTAAGCATACTACGAGCAAAGTTCTATGTAATCTAGCAAGTAGGCAATATAACATGTACCATATTACCTAGAATGTTGAGTCTTGCACGTGGAGCAAAGCGTCGTTGTGGATCGTTGAGAGTACTGTTCTGGTTATAGTATGGTTTTAATAAAAACGTTTTTTTTCCTTATTAAAACCGAGTTCTCTATAACCAATGGCTCTGATGCCAATCTGTCACACCCCCAAAAATCCACACGCGGAGTACCACCGCTTGGAGGCGTGACATGACCAGGACCAAGCCACCAATCATATTGAACATCATAAGTAATAAATGTAATTCAACCATCAACATAAAAGGTGTTCAAAACAAGACATATTAAGTGTTTAGCGGAAGCATAAATGTAAACCCAATGTAAGTAATAAGTTCAAATGTTTAAATGTTTTAGCATGGCATCCACGATCCATGTCCCACAACGACTGCGCCTCCCGTGCAAGCTCCGTGTATACCTAAGGTTCTGCAAGGCATGTAACAGAGAGACAACAACTAGTTGAGCGAGTTCACAGTGGTTTGTTCAGTTTTAGTAATCGTATTGTAAATCATATGTTCGTTTAGTAATCCATGTATCATATGCATTTGTATCGCGGCCCCCTAGGCATGTGTGCGAAGATTAGTGGGAGTTTCCCAAGTATTCTAGACTAGGTATATTTGTATCGCAACCCACCCGGCATGTGTGCGAAGTTTAGTGTATGGTTCGCAGCCATTCTAGGCATGTGTGCGAAGATTAGTTCTATTATCGCAGCCATTCCCGGCGTGTGTGCGAAGAGAAGTATTTGTATCACTAGTCTAGCAGTATCTATCAATATCCCTTCCTCTCCCGAGGCCCATAGTACGTAATTCCGAAAATAACTTAAGCACAAGAAATCTTCTAAAAAACCCATTCCGACCCTGGGAACCCATGCCTTGGTAAGGGTGTGAACTCACCTTGGTTTTGCTCGGCAGATACACAGAAAAGTAAATCAAGCTATATGGTGGTCAACCACGTCCTACCATGGTTACCATACAAGTTAGGTTCGTATTCAAGTAGTGCACGTATGTTCTACACGTATTGTACACAAGTAACGATCATAACATACACGTATAATCATGGTAGTTCAACAACAATGCTAGTTCAACAGTACAGTCACGTAAATAAGGTCCAAGTATGCGGCCCAAATGGTTGGGCTCGTAACAGTGTGCAAAGTCCAAAACAGTTTGCACGTGTTCGTGGTCTCGAGTCGAGACATAGAGATCTCGAGTCGAGACAGTGCGGTCTCGAGTTGTAGTCCTGGAGTTCTCAAGTCGCAACAAAGGAGGTCTCGGGTCATCACGTACTAGTCGAGACTACACGGTCTCGAGTTGCAACCGGACCCGCAACCGTGGTCTCGAGTTGTGCTGTTTGTGTCGGTGATGTGGTCTCGAGTCGATACTATGAGTTCTCGACTCGCAACCCGTGTCGAGACTATGCATGTGTAACAGATTTCCTTAATTGCAGCTCATGATTTCCGTAACAATTGCTAACAGTTTTGGCAGATTCATAATCAGATCAAATCACAATTATTCAACATTCAAGTACGTTTATATCACCGCAATCATCATCAATCCAAGAACAGTCAATCAATATCATGAGGGACATACAATCGGATCATATGATTAACGAGTTTAAAGACTATCATGCACCCCTAAGTCATATGTACAACAACCAATCAATACCACAGACCATATGTTCGAGATTTATCAATCCAGTACAAGAAATTGGTTCTAAATCATCATGCAACACCCGAATCAAAGCTACTTGTATATCATCTAAGCACATGAACCGAATACATAATATCATCAATAAACATCACTAGCATGAAACCCTAGTTCGTAACATGACATCAAACATAGCAAGCAATCAAGAATTAACACTAACCAGAAAACCGAGAAGCCTAGATTGCTCGAGATGGTTGGTTTCGGGTGAGGGCTGCCGTCCGGTTCCAAGGGAAGACGAGAGAGAGAGAGAGAGAGAGAGAGAGCTCCTAGGGTTTGGTGTGCGTAAAGTGTTTTGCAACAATGAGAAACTACATCCCCTAAGGGTTCATGTATGCGTACAAGGAGTGAGTGGGCCGAACCCATTCACGGGTTGCCCTTGGTTTCGAGTCAAGCATAGTGGGCCGAATGGGTTTGTGTAATCGGGTTAATGTTCAAACATTCACAAAACATAGCATTTACTTAATCAACAAAATTCACGTAATCACATAGAATTCATACAGGTTAACACGTAATACAAGAGACGGTTCTAAAATACGAGTTGTCACAAAAGTTTAGAGTGAAAGTGAAGGTCTAAGTGAAGAAGGCATTGCTAAAAGACTGGATTTCTTCCTCACAAAAGTAAAGCAGATAGAAGAATTTGCACAAGAACTGAACAAAGAAAAGGCTGAACAACGAAGAAAGTTAAGAAAACAATATCTAGCCTACATCATGAAAGAAAAATTCTATCCTGCTGAAGAAACACAGTTTGAGGAATGGCCAATAGTCGCTCTAAAGCATGAGGCTGATAGGATTGACAGAATCAAGAATGATCCTACAAAGAAGAAGAATGCTCCAAACTGGAACAAATACAAAAAGCTCATTGCTGACCTAACTGCTGAGTACAAAAGAAAGAAAAAGGAGCTGGTGGATGCAAAAATGGATACTGCTGAAGCCATATCAAAATGGTCAAAACAGCAGACTGATGAAGCCTATGAAAGGCTGAAGAAAAGAAAGATAACTGTTTCAGGCGCTTCAAAGAAACGTGAACAAATGATGAAGCTTGAACAACAGATTGAAAGCCTCAAAACATTGTTCAAATCAGCAGATAATCCTACTCTTGTGACAAACCAAGAAGAAGGAAAACAACTGTCTGAAGAAGAGGTCAAAGAAAAGGAAGCTGAGTACTTCAATGATGTCATCATGAAAATGGGTCTAAAAGAAGAGAACTCAACAAAGCCTCAGAACCTTTTTAAAAGGGTATTAACCAAGCCTGCATCACCAAACATTACAACAGGTATGACAGACATTGAAAGGCAAGAGCTGATCGAAAAAGAGACTGCAGAAGACATAGCTGCAGCTAACAATGTCATTGAGATGGCCTTCAAAAGAATGTCTGAAAGTCTGCAAGTGTTCACAAGGCCATCATCTCCAAATTCATCTAAGAATAAATCTCTCCCAAGAAACCCATTTGGTTTAAAAATACTAAAGTGGATGTCTGATCAAAAGACCCACATATTGACTCTGGTCAGAACCAATGGTGAAGTGAAGTACATATCAAGGAAAGAAGCACTAGGCCTTAGTGTTGAAGATTTGCAGGATCTCCTTGAACTTACACTGTGTAGGGATGAAGATGACCTGAGTTCCAAGGAATTTGAAGCCGAATTTAAAAGACAAGCTAAGGAACTCTTGATGAGAAATAAAGGTCCAGAATAATGAAGGGTTTTGGCATTATCTGTTCCAGGGGAGATTGTTGGGATTGAACCCTACCAGAGGAACAGATAATGAAAAGCCAAAACCGGATCACATCAGTGGACTCACAATAAGCAACTGTTTACTATAAGCTTTCTTCTTGACTGTGACTCCAACATCTGATATGCTCCAAAGTACTGCCTCTATCAACATCTGTTGACCGACAACTGCTGATCAACACAAAGACTGATGAAGACTAAAAGCCATGCTGTTTAATCTGCTGCCTTGAGTCAAGCACTGCTGATCATGACAAGTACTGCTGGATTCACAGCAGTAGAATGATGCAGCAGCAATTTTATGTTTATTTTATGTAATGTAATGCAATATCAGTAGTTAGCAAGGCAGTAGTTGTATAGATCAGTAGATAGAGTTTGTTAGGTTGTTAGATGTCACTTTCATGGTGACGTCAGCTGAGATGCCTCAGTGGTTTGGATTGTCTATAAATGTAACAGTACTCTGTACTGTTACACTTGATCGTCTTGAGTGAGTTCTTCTCCTCAATTCAATCCTTTCATCTTGTGCAACCAACCTTGGAGCATTAGGCTGAGGGGGAGCTTAGTTATGTAAGCATGCTTGTAATCTTTTGATTTTCATTGTAATCATTCAACTTAATGAGAAAGCATGTGTTTATCAAACGATTCTCTACTTTGATTATGCTTATAAAGTTTGTATTCATTTCCGCTGCACTTTACACTGTTTTATATCCATTGGTTTGTCAAAATCTTACAAACAAGCATAATCATGACAGCCTCCGATCCTAACATTAATAGATACTCCACATAATACAACTAAAGCGAAAATAAAATAGACAAATCTACGAGTCAAAGAAGTCAAAACAGGAATTGAGCAAGGAGAGACAGATCGCAATTAGCAATCTTTTCTTCCTTTGACTTCAATCTTGACTTTGACTTTGACTTTCGAAATACGGGGTGTTACAATTTTATCCTACTAAGTTTTCTATTTTGATAGCCTAGTCGGGTTTTATATAGCTTTGTCGTTTGTGAGGTTTCCAAAGTTTGTTTTGGGGTGTTCTCTTTTTGGAGTCTCGGGTAGGCCTGTAAACGAACCGAACGAACACGAACATAGGCATGTTCGTGTTCGTTCATTTAATTTTAACCGAATACGAACACGAATACGAACATATAATCGAACACATATTTTTGTTCGTGTTCGTTCATTAAGAAATCGTGCATGTTCGTGTTCGTTTATGTTCGTTCGTTCGTTTAAAGCCTAAACGAACAGTTCACGAACACATACAAACATAGAAAAAATTAACTAAACATATTTGAATAAACGTAAATTATCATGATTGAAGAAACAAGTCTAATATATTACATTTTCTCCGAAAACACATCTAAATAAGTGTTCATAGATATACTAATTAGTTATATTTATATAAGTAGTTAGAAAACCTAATATTTATATAAATATAACTGTTTATGTATTTATTAAAATTTTAACGAACATAAATAAACGAGCGTTCACGAACATAAAAGAATGTTCACGAACATAAATGAACGAACACATGGTGTGTTCATGTTCGTTCATTGAGTTAAACGAACAATTCTTTTTGTTCGTGTTCGTTCATTTATTAAATAAACGAACATAAACAAACTTCCCGCCGAACAAGTTCGGTTCATAAACGAACATAAAAGAATGTTCATGAACGTTCGGTTCGTTTACAGGCCTGGTCTCGGGGGTATGCCCCCCTAAAACCTGTAGCACGCTTCTTTTGGAATATATTTACTGGGCAAATGCTCATTTATAAAAAAAAAAGAAAAGAAAAGAAATTTTGGATGAAATATGTATATATATCTAAGATGTCATATATTTTATATCTAAAAGCAATGCATCAAACAAAAGATACTATGGATCAAAGTGACAAAAAATGTAATAGATAAAAAGGTAATGGATAAATAATGCATCAATATTATAAAATAATAGATTAATATAAAAGAAGGCAATTGATAAAATAATGGATCAATATCATAAAATGTAACCGTTATGACCAAAGAGTCAATAAAAACTTATTTTATTCAGTAGTAGGTTATAACCTCGTGTATTACACGGGTTGAATAAATGAATTTTATATACTAAATAATAAAACAATATATCTTTAAAAACCTCTTTTATTGCACGAGTTGAATAAATATAATTTTACATATTAAATAATAGAAAGTTATATCTATAAAAACCATATTGTACGGGTTGAATAAATATAATTTAATATACCACATAAAAAAGTTATATCTTTAAAACCGCTTGTTTTACACGAGTTAAATAAATGTAATATTGTTTACCAAATAATAAAATATTTAAAACTTGTAAATGTAACGAAGTCTCAATAAATTTAACCATTTATTTAAAACGTAAATGTAGAAACGATAAATAATATTAGTTAATTTTATTTTAAGTTTCGTAAAATTTATTTGATACCAAACTAAACAAAACGATAAAATATATAGTTAATATCAAGAGTAAATTACGATTTTGGCCCCTGTGGTGATATCACTTTTATCCTTTTAGCCCAAAAAGGAATTTTTTACCATCCGAGCCATCAACGTCTTTTTTTCTAACCCTTTTGGACCCCTAGGGTTAGAAAAAAAGACGTTGGGGTCCAAAAGGGTTAGAAAAAAAGACGTTGAGGGCTCGGATGTTAAAAATTACTTTTTGGGCTAAAAGGGTAAAAATGATATAACCACATGGGCCAAAATCGTAATTTACTCTAATATCAAATTAGATAACTAAGTTTGAATTTGAAGTAAATATATAAATATAAAAGTAATAATTAAACTAAATAATATTTAGTAGGAGGATTATCTATAATTAATTAGAAGAGATTAAATTAAAATTAAAATTATAATTATCTATAAGACATGATCTAATATGATGATAAGTGTCCTCAAAGTGGTGTTGGGGTCCAAAAGGGTTAGAAAAAAAGACGTTGAGGGCTCGGATGTTAAAAAATTCCTTTTTGGGCTAAAAGGGTAAAAGTGATATAACCACATGGGCCAAAATCGTAATTTACTCTAATATCAAATTAGATAACTAAGTTTGAATTTGAAGTAAATATATAAATATAAAAGTAATAATTAAACTAAATAATATTTAGTAGGAGGATTATCTATAATTAATTAGAAGAGATTAAATTAAAATTATAATTATCTATAAGACATGATCTAATATGATGACAAGTGTCCTCAAAGTGGTTTCTTTTATTATATGTATAGATTAAGCGATAGCTTAACTTTTCACAACTTGTGTTTTTTTGTATGTTGAAATTAATAGGTGACAAAAATGATTTGGTAACAAAGTTGCCAGTGTCCAAATTTCAAATCGCCTTAAAACAGCGTGTTGTGTTTTTATATCTGCAAAGTTTGGTTGGTTTGCAAACATGGAGAGGTGAATTTATCTTTATAATCAAGTCTTATATAAAGGCAGATACAAGATTCCCCATAGCCCCCTGTAACAGCAAAACGCAATTCATTCAACGGCATAATCACTTTTTGTGTATTTAAAATTCCACATAGCTCCCGCTAATAGCAAAATACAATTCATTCAACGGCTTTCGTAAAACGTAATCCATTCGTCGATGGCTCCGACCATATCGATGAACACGACACTGATGCCAATCTATTAGTCTCTTTTGCAGGTGGATGTGTCAAGTTTGAATCGAGATTAAGAGATTTTGGGCAAGGGTTGCATTTGTGCTTTGTGGACGGTGATAGAGTGGTGGAGGTGGGGTGACGTTTGTGGTAGTGGTGGGCGCTGGAGTGGCGGTGGTTATGGTGGTGGTGTGAGGATGTGATGGGATGAACCATAAGAGCATCCCCAATAAGGGGTATTTTTTCTCATTTTTGAGGGTGTCTAGTTGGCACATGCCCAACCAATCATCTTCTTTCTCTCACTTGCCCCTCTCACAAACACATTTCTTCTCTCTCTCCTCTCTACACTCACATAACTCACACTCATCTATTTTTTCTCATTTTTTCCTCACAAACATCTTTACAACCTCTCTCATCCACCTGACACCCCCTCTCCCTAAAAACACCAACATATTCCCTTATTGTGGATGCTCTAAAGATGTGCTGGGTTCCTTTTAGATCTAGCGTTATTTGAGATTAATTTGTGGTTGACTAAAATGCCATTATCTTTAGTTTTTTTAATTTGCCACATATTACAATTCTATTCCTTTCCTAGCATTTTCACCTAAATCAAACTTCCTACTTTATCTTTACCCTATGTTGGGTATGTTTGGTGTAACGCCTTGCTTTTTCATACTTTCCATAATTAGAAAGCTCGCCTTGTAATGCTATTTTTGGAAATCTTGTATTATTGTAGTCGTCTTTTCGTTGTAAAATCCGAGACTTGGATCATAAATAAAATTCGTATTTCTTTAAATTCACCATCTACATATTCATACATGTTCATACGTTCGGATTCATTGTACATCGAATCCTTATTTGTAATTTATACTTATACTTATTCACGATGCATGTCCATGCTTGTCCTTATATTGTTGATACCTAAAACCCCTAATAATATGCTTATTTATACAACTGTTAATCATCTAATATGTGACATATACTTGTCACTTACAAACATGTTACATACTTGTACATTACACTTTTTACCTAGTTAAATCATGTTTTATTTCATATTTCACCTTGTTACAAGTTAGGGGAAACATTGTTGCATATTATTACACAACTTAATTAACAAAATTACTCATTATAATGTTTTAAAAAATAAAAAAAATAAAGAAATATGGCAGCCCCAATTCAGCAAAATTCAGCCCCATATAGTTGGGTTTTGTGGGCTAGTTTCAAGGTGTAACCCCTTCTAAACACTTCCAAAGCCCAACCCATTGAAACCCTAATCCTTCCCCCTATAAATACCACTTATAACCAGCCTCCCTACCACTTTTGCAACACTAAAAACTCTCAAAACATCCTCCAAACCGTAGCTGAAAGCAAAGGTTCGAGCAGATTGACACCCCTTCACGAAAATGAGCATAACTCACTTAATTCTTATCCGATTCACTTGATTCTTTTTCCTACTTGCTTGGATAATCATGGGGTTCGATTCCTAGACTTCTCCTTGGAGAAATCAGACCTGGAAATGCCCCGAAATAGTCCATAAACTTTCTGTTTAATTTTTATGTTCTTCAAAACTTGTTTAAACCTATGCAACTTGTGTCTAACACATCTCATGCCTATGTCCTAATGCTTACAACTTATCCCATGGTTGGTTAAGCTTAAAAACAAGGTTGAGACATTTGAAATCAGAGGATTAAACCTCATAAACTTGGTGTTTTGTCTAGGGTTTCAACCCACAAATCATGTCAAACATAGTCTTTGATACATGAGTGATTATGGAACAACTTGGGTTGTCCAAACATACAATCCTCACATGATTTGATGATTTCTATTAGTTAGTTTACTTTACATACATGTAAAGACCTTAGTTCATGACCCTCCTTGGTTGTTTTTACATCAAGTGTAGTGGTGAACATCAAAGGAGTACCTAAATGGAAGCCTTGTCTTCCTACCCCATCCATGACACCCATGACTCAACTTGAGGTACCTAAATGAAGATGTAATCTTCTACCTCTTACTTGAATACTTGAACATTTGGACTTAATAATATGTGTATATTATACAACCTAAACACTATCTATGTACACTCGAATCATTGATGTTGAAATCATATTCATTTGTCAAAGTAGTAGGTTATCATCTAAGGACCTAAACCTTGTTATGATTCTTATGGGTGTTCAACTCATGAAATCATTATAACCCTTGTGGTTACCAAGTGTCATACAAGAACTATGTGTGAAGATGAATATTTTGATATAGTATTTTCATGTCACTTTCATTCCGAATCTCGACTCTAAACATGCTTGAACTTAAACCTTTACGCATTCAACCTTCCAACCTCGTCAACTTTGTCACATTGGATAGTCGGAAAACATATGCAAACTTTGTGAGTATACTCGTATTTCCCCCTTTTTTACTTTTACCACTTTTGGGGTGTAACATGTTTATCTATCAACTTACACGTGAACATTTTGCTTAAACACATGAACATTCCTATAACATGCTTGTATACGTGATGGCTTGATGCTTTAAACTTGGATTTATCTTATGTGTTGAATTTATCATTAACTTCGTACGAGCCAAACCGTGACATATGTAGCGCTATAGGATTAACGACCCGCCCCTTTATCTCGGTTATGTCATGAGCATATTGCGTTTCCTTGGTTTGATATGTTAGACACATACCATATTTAAAGGCTTATCTTGAATCACATGCTTGCTATGAGGAATTGTTCAAAACTTATCTTTTGCTATGTACGTATCAAACTTGTATACTCGCCTTTGCTTTTGCATTGAACTTTATTTTAACATGTTACAGGTGGATGTTGACGATGCATGGAATCTAGTAGGATGCTTAGATACACACTTAGAAATAATTGTATTTGTATTGTATCATTTTATTATTCATGTTGTTGTACTTTGTTTCAAAACCTTGTACTTGATTCTTTAGAAATGAAATGAAATGATTATTTAAATACTTGTCACAATTATTAGCATTATGATGTCTCGAGCAATCTTCACACTTCGTCTCATCCCGATGTTTCCGCCATTGGTTGGGGTGTGACAGATTGGTATCAGAGCCATAACTATAGGGAATTAGGAAAAGTAGGAATGCTTTAACCTAGTCTATAGTTCTAGAGCCTTATTCGTACGTTTTACTAAAAACTACTTGCATGCTATCTTATTTGCTTTTATTTATTCTCTTGATCTTGTAAGCATATGTGTCACTTATGCGTTAACACTTAACATGCTATACTTATTTTTATTATGTGTTAATACCTGTTTCATCGTCTTATCCTTTATGTGTGTTCTTGACATACTTTTTATGCATTAATATTCGTTTCATCATTTCACTTTTATTGTGATATTCTTGACATGTTATACTTGTTTGTTTAATCTTTAATATACACTTTTCCTCACGCGTTTTACTCGACTATTCTAAATCCGACAACACACATATTGCACAAACGAGACGAGTCCACCAAAATAGGCGTGAAACCCACAATTTGGTGACTGACTCTCAATCCTTCTACCTTTCTTTTTACACGGAATTCACCACCAAGTTAGGAGTGAAATCCTCACCTTGATGGAGAAATTCGAATTTCAAATTCTAGTGGACCCTCGTAATAGTGTTGAAATTAAATTTTGACCCGACGAGTACCAACCACACTTAGGATACGAAATCGTCAAGATAGGGGTGAAACCCGCACCTTGCCGACTAGTTCCACTCCTTGATTTTTTTTCATAAATCCCGCCAAGTCTCGAAATTTCGATTGATTTGGGACATGTAGTAACCGGAAGGGTAAATACCGTTAACCGACTTGTCGGCGAGAGTATTTTACCTATTAGGCCAAAGCATGCTCCTCAAATTCAAAAGACTTTTCGACCACTTTGGTTAGTCAAAGTTCCGTTTGGAACACTCCAAACTTTGGTCAAACATGTGTTTCTGTTATTTATTTATACGATGCAATCTTTCAAACTCGAGTTTACTTTCGATTTCTCTTTTCACACACACAACATATTGAACCTTTTCCATACATTTATACGTATGCATGATTTCATATAATTTAAATTCGTTTTCCTTGTAACGACAAGTGGAGAAATATCATCGAGATGGGAGTGACTTCCTTACCTTGACGATTAGCTCCACTCCCTTTTCCTTAAAACGACCTCACCAACGAGTTAGGGGTGATTCCCTTACTTAGGTAACCGTTACCAAAACTTCTCTTTCGAAATATCTTATTATGCAAACTCGATCATACTTTATACCCAAATTGTTTAATGTTATTTAAAAATACCCACTCATACAGATTTCGAAATACATTGTTTTATCAAACGTACTTTTTATTCTACAATCTATTTTCACTCAACTCATATACGCGAAATTCATAATCATGTCTTAAAACGTTTTATTGCTCGAACTTCAAAACCTTACGAAATGCTACCTATCAATTTAATCGGTTCAATGAAACTCTTGCCCATGAACTTCATATTCGACTTAATCACTAAAACACGCCCACCTTCTACTTTTAATCAAAATCCAACCAACCTTTCCCGAATACTTAAGATCTTATAGAAGTTATATGATTGTTTTACCAAATACCCTTTCCAACACCAACAAATCAATTGTTATTTTATTTTTATTTCTAAGTCCTTTTGCTAAATTTCCCTTCTAAAGATCCTAGTTTTCACAAGGACCTCCTAAATTCATAATTTCTTATTTGATGAAACGAACTTACTTTTTAACGAAAACCTTTTCCTACACCAATTTACAAAACACGCGGGCAAGAAGTCTTCATGGGAACCGACAATCTTTGACTTACATGAATTTTTTTTTTTTTTTTTTTTTAACAAAAGTAGCATTTCAATCATTACAAAAATACATTATGCTTAACCAATTAGTACTTTATATCCTCTTACATACACAACTATATTCTACCCTTTCAACCAAGGTCAACCTAATTTTGATTCGATAAACTCAATGTTTCATTTAAACAACTGTACATGCATATCATCGTACACATTTTGGTCGATACCTCGCGATAACATCATTTATATCATTCGTATTTACATACTCGACCTTTTGAATGTTTTATACACTTAGATCCGTGGTGTCCCAACAAACACTATTTACGCAATATTTATTTTTCATACCTACACCTATGTTCATACGTCTTATGCTTGTACTTATACGCATACTACTTATACGTTTTACGCTTCTACTTGTACACATACTACTTACACGTTTTATGTTTATGCTCATACTCATACATACATGCGTATTCATACTTAAACTTATGCTCATACTTTCATCCTTACTCATGATTCATACATTCGTACCTATACGCGAGCGCAACCCGAGGGATTCGCTTGCGTGGGTCCCACACATACTTAAACATGGACTTGCTTATATACTACATTCTTGTACGTACACATTCTAAATTTTTTTATGTATACCCCGATTCATACACAACTAGTACAAGCTATGCGGATCATACGACGATCAAAATAATCACGGGTGCACACGGGATTATAGTGATAGGCGTATGAGAACCATAGAGTGTGCTACTGCGTATGGTAATACACGGAACGTAACATGACACCGAAGATGAAACGGACGTAACATGGTCAAAACATGGTGGATACGCCGCTGGTACTTCCTATATATAAGTGTTTTCACCATGTTACCAAACTTTCGTAAAACGTGCCATGAGAAATTCAGTGTTTTACAGACCTTTTGGACCTAATACAAGCTTTAAACAACTCACGAACGCATCATATCCGATTATCCATGCCGAGACTTCATCTTTAACACGCTACTTTCGTCTATCTAATACTTATATCATTCATATACTTGCATTCATTTAGTGTCAATTGTTCACCCCATACTCCTATTATTCCCCATTATCCTTTCTTTCATATGAACCCCGTTCACATTCAAACTTATTTAAACTCCTTTGCCTATGCGCACGCATACCCGTTTTACCTATGCTTAAACGCCTCAACCCATTTTAGTCAAACAAATTCCTATCCTATCGTTCTTCAAAATTTCGTACTTTTCTAAACGTTTCAAAACTCCCAAGTCTCGATTCTTTTAGCCAAAATGCTTTTTCTCCAAGGTCTTCCTCTTGAATAAATTTCGGGACGAAATTTCCTAAAGGAGGGGAGACTGTAACGCCCTGCTTTTTCATACTTTCCATAATTAGAAAGCTCGCCTTGTAATGCTATTTTTGGAAATCTTGTATTATTGTAGTCGTCTTTTCGTTGTAAAATCCGAGACTTGGATCATAAATAAAATTCGTATTTCTTTAAATTCACCATCTACATATTCATACATGTTCATACGTTCGGATTCATTGTACATCGAATCCTTATTTGTAATTCATACATATACTTATTCACGATGCATGTCCATGCTTGTCCTTATATTGTTGATACCTAAAACCCCTAATAATATGCTTATTTATACAACGGTTAATCATCTAATATGTGACATATACTTGTCACTTACAAACATGTTACATACTTGTACATTACACTTTTTACCTAGTTAAATCATGTTTTATTTCATATTTCACCTTGTTACAAGTTAGGGGAAACATTGTTGCATATTATTACACAACTTAATTAACAAAATTACTCATTATAATGTTTTAAAAAGTAAAAAAAATAAAGAAATATGGCAGCCCCAATTCAGCAAAATTCAGTCCCATATAGTTGGGTTTTGTGGGCTAGTTTCAAGGTGTAACCCCTTCTAAACACTTCCAAAGCCCAACCCATTGAAACCCTAATCCTTCCCCCTATAAATACCACTTATAACCAGCCTCCCTACCACTTTTGCAACACTAAAAACTCTCAAAACATCCTCCAAACCGTAGCTGAAAGCAAAGGTTCGAGCAGATTGACACCCCTTCACGAAAATGAGCATAACTCACTCAATTCTTATCCGATTCACTTGATTCTTTTTCCTACTTGCTTGGATAATCATGGGGTTCGATTCCTAGACTTCTCCTTGGAGAAATCAGACCTGGAAATGCCCCGAAATAGTCCATAAACTTTCTGTTTGATTTTTATGTTCTTCAAAACTTGTTTAAACCTATGCAACTTGTGTCTAACACATCTCATGCCTATGTCCTAATGCTTACAACTTATCCCATGGTTGGTTAAGCTTAAAAACAAGGTTGAGACATTTGAAATCAGAGGATTAAACCTCATAAACTTGGTGTTTTGTCTAGGGTTTCAACCACAAATCATGTCAAACATAGTCTTTGATACATGAGTGATTATGGAACAACTTGGGTTGTCCAAACATACAATCCTCACATGATTTGATGATTTCTATTAGTTAGTTTACTTTACATACATGTAAAGACCTTAGTTCATGACCCCCCTTGTTTGTTTTTACATCAAGTGTAGTGGTGAACATCAAAGGGGTACCTAAATGGAAGCCTTGTCTTCCTACCCCATCCATGACACCCATGACTCAACTTGAGGTACCTAAATGAAGATGTAATCTTCTACCTCTTACTTGAATACTTGAACATTTGGACTTAATAATATGTGTATATTATACAACCTAAATACTATCTATGTACACTCGAATCATTGATGTTGAAATCATATTCATTTGTCAAAGTAGTAGGTTATCATCTAAGGACCTAAACCTTGTTATGATTCTTATGGGTGTTCAACTCATGAAATCATTATAACCCTTGTGGTTACCAAGTGTTATACAAGTACTATGTGTGAAGATGAATATTTTGATATAGTATTTTCATGTCACTTTCATTCCGAATCTCGACTCTAAACATGCTTGAACTTAAACCTTTACGCATTCAACCTTCCAACCTCGTCAACTTTGTCACATTGGATAGTCGGAAAACATATGCAAACTTTGTGAGTATACTCGTATTTCCCCCTTTTTACTTTTACCACTTTTGGGGTGTAACATGTTTATCTATCAACTTACACGTGAACATTTTGCTTAAACACATGAACATTCCTATAAGATGCTTGTATACGTGATGGCTTGATGCTTTAAACTTGGATTTATCTTATGTGTTGAATTTATCATTAACTTCGTACGAGCCAAACCGTGACATATGTAGCGCTATAGGATTAACGACCCGCCCCTTTATCTCGGTTATGTCATGAGCATATTGCGTTTCCTTGGTTTGATATGTTAGACACATACCATATTTAAAGGCTTATCTTGAATCACATGCTTGCTATGAGGAATTGTTCAAAACTTATCTTTTGCTATGTACGTATCAAACTTGTATACTCGCCTTTGCTTTTGCATTGAACTTTATTTTAACATGTTACAGGTGGATGTTGACGATGCATGGAATCTAGTAGGATGCTTAGATACACACTTAGAAATAATTGTATTTGTATTGTATCATTTTATTATTCATGTTGTTGTACTTTGTTTCAAAACCTTGTACTTGATTCTTTAGAAATGAAATGAAATGATTATTTAAATACTTGTCACAATTATTAGCATTATGATGTCTCGAGCAATCTTCACACTTCGTCTCATCCCGATGTTTCCGCCATTGGTTGGGGTGTGACAGATTGGTATCAGAGCCATAACTATAGGGAATTAGGAAAAGTAGGAATGCTTTAACCTAGTCTATAGTTCTAGAGCCTTATTCGTACGTTTTACTAAAAACTACTTGCATGCTATCTTATTTGCTTTTATTTATTCTCTTGATCTTGTAAGCATATGTGTCACTTATGCGTTAACACTTAACATGCTATACTTATTTTTATTATGTGTTAATACCTGTTTCATCGTCTTATCCTTTATGTGTGTTCTTGACATACTTTTTATGCATTAATATTCGTTTCATCATTTCACTTTTATTGTGATATTCTTGACATGTTATACTTGTTTGTTTAATCTTTAATATACACTTTTCCTCACGCGTTTTACTCGACTATTCTAAATCCGACAACACACATATTGCACAAACGAGACGAGTCCACCAAAATAGGCGTGAAACCCACAATTTGGTGAATGACTCTCAATCCTTCTACCTTTCTTTTTACACGGAATTCACCACCAAGTTAGGAGTGAAATCCTCACCTTGATGGAGAAATTCGAATTTCAAATTCTAGTGGACCCTCGTCATAGTGTTGAAATTAAATTTTGACCCGACGAGTACCAACCACACTTAGGATACGAAATCGTCAAGATAGGGGTGAAACCCGCACCTTGCCGACTAGTTCCACTCCTTGATTTTTTTTCATAAATCTCGCCAAGTCTCGAAATTTCGATTGATTTGGGACATGTAGTAACCGGAAGGGTAAATACCGTTAACCGACTTGTCGGCGAGAGTATTTTACCTATTAGGCCAAAGCATGCTCCTCAAATTCAAAAGACTTTTCGACCACTTTGGTTAGTCAAAGTTCCGTTTGGAACACTCCAAACTTTGGTCAAACATGTGTTTCTGTTATTTATTTATACGATGCAATCTTTCAAACTCGAGTTTACTTTCGATTTCTCTTTTCACACACACAACATATTGAACCTTTTCCATACATTTATACGTATGCATGATTTCATATAATTTAAATTCGTTTTCCTTGTAACGACAAGTGGAGAAATATCATCGAGATGGGAGTGACTTCCTTACCTTGACGATTAGCTCCACTCCCTTTTCCTTAAAACGACCTCACCAACGAGTTAGGGGTGATTCCCTTACTTAGGTGACCGTTACCAAAACTTCTCTTTCGAAATATCTTATTATGCAAACTCGATCATACTTTATACCCAAATTGTTTAATGTTATTTAAAAATACCCACTCATACAGATTTCGAAATACATTGTTTTATCAAACGTACTTTTTATTCTACAATCTATTTTCACTCAACTCATATACGCGAAATTCATAATCATGTCTTAAAACGTTTTATTGCTCGAACTTCAAAACCTTACGAAATGCTACCTATCAATTTAATCGGTTCAATGAAACTCTTGCCCATGAACTTCATATTCGACTTAATCACTAAAACACGCCCACCTTCTACTTTTAATCAAAATCCAACCAACCTTTCCCGAATACTTAAGATCTTATAGAAGTTATATGATTGTTTTACCAAATACCCTTTCCAACACCAACAAATCAATTGTTATTTTATTTTTATTTCTAAGTCCTTTTGCTAAATTTCCCTTCTAAAGATCCTAGTTTTCACAAGGACCTCCTAAATTCATAATTTCTTATTTGATGAAACGAACTTACTTTTTAACGAAAACCTTTTCCTACACCAATTTACAAAACACGCGGGCAAGAAGTCTTCATGGGAACCGACAATCTTTGACTTACATGAAATTTTTTTTTTAACAAAAGTAGCATTTCAATCATTACAAAAATACATTATGCTTAACCAATTAGTACTTTATATCCTCTTACATACACAACTATATTCTACCCTTTCAACCAAGGTCAACCTAATTTTGATTCGATAAACTCAATGTTTCATTTAAACAACTGTACATGCATATCATCGTACACATTTTGGTCGATACCTCGCGATAACATCATTTATATCATTCGTATTTACATACTCGACCTTTTGAATGTTTTATACACTTAGATCCGTGGTGTCCCAACAAACACTATTTACGCAATATTTATTTTTCATACCTACACCTATGTTCATACGTCTTATGCTTGTACTTATACGCATACTACTTATACGTTTTACGCTTCTACTTGTACACATACTACTTACACGTTTTATGTTTATGCTCATACTCATACATACATGCGTATTCATACTTAAACTTATGCTCATACTTTCATCCTTACTCATGATTCATACATTCGTACCTATACGCGAGCGCAACCCGAGGGATTCGCTTGCGTGGGTCCCACACATACTTAAACATGGACTTGCTTATATACTACATTCTTGTACGTACACATTCTAAATTTTTTTTATGTATACCCCGATTCATACACAACTAGTACAAGCTATGCGGATCATGCGACGATCAAAATAATCACGGGTGCACACAGGATTATAGTGATAGGCGTATGAGAACCATAGAGTGTGCTACTGCGTATGGTAATACACGGAACGTAACATGACACCGAAGATGAAACGGACGTAACATGGTCAAAACATGGTGGATACGCCGCTGGTACTTCCTATATATAAGTGTTTTCACCATGTTACCAAACTTTCGTAAAACGTGCCATGAGAAATTCAGTGTTTTACAGACCTTTTGGACCTAATACAAGCTTTAAACAACTCACAAACGCATCATATCCGATTATCCATGCCGAGACTTCATCTTTAACACGCTACTTTCGTCTATCTAATACTTATATCATTCATATACTTGCATTCATTTAGTGTCAATTGTTCACCCCATACTCCTATTATTCCCCATTATCCTTTCTTTCATATGAACCCCGTTCACATTCAAACTTATTTAAACTCCTTTGCCTATGCGCACGCATACCCGTTTTACCTATGCTTAAACGCCTCAACCCATTTTAGTCAAACAAATTCCTATCCTATCGTTCTTCAAAATTTCGTACTTTTCTAAACGTTTCAAAACTCCCAAGTCTCGATTCTTTTAGCCAAAATGCTTTTTCTCCAAGGTCTTCCTCTTGAATAAATTTCGGGACGAAATTTTCTAAAGGAGGGGAGACTGTAACGCCCTGCTTTTTCATACTTTCCATAATTAGAAAGCTCGCCCTGTAATGCTATTTTTGGAAATCTTGTATTATTGTAGTCGTCTTTTCGTTGTAAAATCCGAGACTTGGATCATAAATAAAATTCGTATTTCTTTAAATTCACCATCTACATATTCATACATGTTCATACGTTCGGATTCATTGTACATCGAATCCTTATTTGTAATTCATACATATACTTATTCACGATGCATGTCCATGCTTGTCCTTATATTGTTGATACCTAAAACCCCTAATAATATGCTTATTTATACAACGGTTAATCATCTAATATGTGACATATACTTGTCACTTACAAACATGTTACATACTTGTACATTACACTTTTTACCTAGTTAAATCATGTTTTATTTCATATTTCACCTTGTTACAAGTTAGGGGAAACATTGTTGCATATTATTACACAACTTAATTAACAAAATTACTCATTATAATGTTTTAAAAAGTAAAAAAAATAAAGAAATATGGCAGCCCCAATTCAGCAAAATTCAGTCCCATATAGTTGGGTTTTGTGGGCTAGTTTCAAGGTGTAACCCCTTCTAAACACTTCCAAAGCCCAACCCATTGAAACCCTAATCCTTCCCCCTATAAATACCACTTATAACCAGCCTCCCTACCACTTTTGCAACACTAAAAACTCTCAAAACATCCTCCAAACCGTAGCTGAAAGCAAAGGTTCGAGCAGATTGACACCCCTTCACGAAAATGAGCATAACTCACTCAATTCTTATCCGATTCACTTGATTCTTTTTCCTACTTGCTTGGATAATCATGGGGTTCGATTCCTAGACTTCTCCTTGGAGAAATCAGACCTGGAAATGCCCCGAAATAGTCCATAAACTTTCTGTTTGATTTTTATGTTCTTCAAAACTTGTTTAAACCTATGCAACTTGTGTCTAACACATCTCATGCCTATGTCCTAATGCTTACAACTTATCCCATGGTTGGTTAAGCTTAAAAACAAGGTTGAGACATTTGAAATCAGAGGATTAAACCTCATAAACTTGGTGTTTTGTCTAGGGTTTCAACCCACAAATCATGTCAAACATAGTCTTTGATACATGAGTGATTATGGAACAACTTGGGTTGTCCAAACATACAATCCTCACATGATTTGATGATTTCTATTAGTTAGTTTACTTTACATACATGTAAAGACCTTAGTTCATGACCCCCCTTGTTTGTTTTTACATCAAGTGTAGTGGTGAACATCAAAGGGGTACCTAAATGGAAGCCTTGTCTTCCTACCCCATCCATGACACCCATGACTCAACTTGAGGTACCTAAATGAAGATGTAATCTTCTACCTCTTACTTGAATACTTGAACATTTGGACTTAATAATATGTGTATATTATACAACCTAAATACTATCTATGTACACTCGAATCATTGATGTTGAAATCATATTCATTTGTCAAAGTAGTAGGTTATCATCTAAGGACCTAAACCTTGTTATGATTCTTATGGGTGTTCAACTCATGAAATCATTATAACCCTTGTGGTTACCAAGTGTCATACAAGTGCTATGTGTGAAGATGAATATTTTGATATAGTATTTTCATGTCACTTTTATTCCGAATCTCGACTCTAAACATGCTTGAACTTAAACCTTTACGCATTCAACCTTCCAACCTCGTCAACTTTGTCACATTGGATAGTCGGAAAACATATGCAAACTTTGTGAGTATACTCGTATTTCCCCCTTTTTACTTTTACCACTTTTGGGGTGTAACATGTTTATCTATCAACTTACACGTGAACATTTTGCTTAAACACATGAACATTCCTATAAGATGCTTGTATACGTGATGGCTTGATGCTTTAAACTTGGATTTATCTTATGTGTTGAATTTATCATTAACTTCGTACGAGCCAAACCGTGACATATGTAGCGCTATAGGATTAACGACCCGCCCCTTTATCTCGGTTATGTCATGAGCATATTGCGTTTCCTTGGTTTGATATGTTAGACACATACCATATTTAAAGGCTTATCTTGAATCACATGCTTGCTATGAGGAATTGTTCAAAACTTATCTTTTGCTATGTACGTATCAAACTTGTATACTCGCCTTTGCTTTTGCATTGAACTTTATTTTAACATGTTACAGGTGGATGTTGACGATGCATGGAATCTAGTAGGATGCTTAGATACACACTTAGAAATAATTGTATTTGTATTGTATCATTTTATTATTCATGTTGTTGTACTTTGTTTCAAAACCTTGTACTTGATTCTTTAGAAATGAAATGAAATGATTATTTAAATACTTGTCACAATTATTAGCATTATGATGTCTCGAGCAATCTTCACACTTCGTCTCATCCCGATGTTTCCGCCATTGGTTGGGGTGTGACAGATTGGTATCAGAGCCATAACTATAGGGAATTAGGAAAATTAAAAGGTGGCCCACATTCACCTTTTCAAAGTTCTGCCCACATACAAATGGGCAAACCTCTGCCCTCATTTATAGTTTAAAGCATTGATGTTCATCCACACTTTAAACATCTGCCATTAAAACCTCTGCCCGTATTCAAAATTTAAAATATTGGCTCCAGATTCAAAATTTAAACCTACGTATAAAAAGATGTTTTTAATTTCTCTGAGCAATTCAACTCTCAACTCTCTCTCTCTCTCTCTCTCTCTCTCTCTCTCTATCTTCTTCAATACCATTTCACAAACCCTAACCGAATCCCATTTCACAAAGAACTTATTAATTTACAATCAACAGACCTCATCGTTTTCGTTATACTTGCTTCTTGGAGGAATATCAAAACAAACCCACAAATATCGACATAAATAAACCATTTCTAGATCTCACCACTTTCTTCTTTATCCAGAAACAAACACAATCCGATCACACAAATGGAGCTACCGGTGATCGATCTGCAGCCGTATTTATCCGCCAATCACTCCGGCGATGTGCTTCTAACCCCCGAATTAAAAACAATCTGCAGTCGTATTGATCTACCGCCATCGCTGATGACATCCTCCATTGATCGATTCAAGGTTAGACATTCAAATTTCTTCAATTTGAATATATAAATTGCTTCTGTTTATTTTTGTTAAATTTTTGCTTATGTTTTTTTTTCATTTTATTGCAAAAACTGACTTTCAGCATTTAGTTCTGAGATGGGGTTGGATCATATGATGGAAAGATGTTTGCTTTCACACAAGGTAATCTTGATTTCTTGATGCTTAAAGTTTTTATTTTTTATAGATACATGAGGTTCAGTTAATAATAATTCTAGGGTTTTGTAAAAACTGTTGACAGGAATATGAAGAAGGTGTTAATCAACCTCACTCTGGTAGCATAATAACAGTAGTTAGATCGGAAGAGAAGCATATTTCATAAAAATCAGAACTATGGGATAGACATTGCTTGTAATATCTCTATTTTATTTGTTTGTTTACACTACTATGGTCTAATATAAATCTGAATGTGAATATCATGATGCATTATGGCACCTACTGTTTAACTTGAAACTTAAATCAGATCACTAAAAAGTAATAGACATTAATAAGTTGAGGGTTTTGGAGGAACAAATGGACGATTCAACAGCAGCAGACGCTTCCGATGGTCTTCAACATTAACTCTCTGATTTGGATGGTTATTATCCAGGTATCAATATATAAGTTAAGAGATAGTCTAGGGACTGAGATTCTGTGACTAATTACTTGAAGCGAAAATTCCGTTGTGCTTTTTTCTTGAAATGATTGCCAATAACACATGATGAGGAGGAAATAAGTTATGATGTTTAGATCATGTGTTTGTTTTAATACGGCCGTCCCACAAGACATTCATGATCAAGAAGAAGCTTGCAAAGAAGATGAGGCAGAACAGGCTCATTCCCCACTGGATTCGAATGCGGACTAACAATACTATCAGGTAAAGTTTTTCTTTACAACAATCAATCTTGATGTTAAGAAAGATGCCATTTTTATTACCAACTAACAGGCTGTTTATATTTTATTTAGGTACAATGCAAAGCGCAGGCATTGGCGCAGAACAAAGCTTGGGTTTTGAGATGTTTTTGATGATGTATTGTTTCTTGGTAAACGCTATGGATTTGAAGATGAATTTATTTGATCACATGTATTTCTTGTACCTTAAATGATGGTAGACTATTTAATGTTTTAAGTATGTTGTGTTCAGTTTCAGCTGCATCTTTTAGTAGTAGTTCGGTTTTGGGATACAAATGATTAATGTGACCAATGTAGTCAAAAGTGCATCAATGGTGCGTGCTTGCTTAGGCAGCCATAGAGGCTGTCCAACCAGGGTGCCACATAGGCACCTTGAACACACACAAGGTGAGCTACTTGTGTGTGAAGTGGAGGTATGAAGTGGAAAAACAGGAATGCATAAATCTTGAGAAGGAAAAGGTTAGATATTTATTATCTTCTGTTCGCTTATTTATTGGATCTTCAAATTATAGTTTAATATATATATATATATATATATATATATATATATATATATATATATATATATATATATATATATATATATATAGAGGAAGGTTAATGTACATTACGGCTTAACGTACATCACGTACGACAGGTAATTACGCACGTTCATTTTAAAATCACGCACGTTATAACTCAAAAATCCAAAATCACGCATGTTGAAAGACAATAATCACGCATATTGAAAACATTAATCACGCATAATAACAAATCACGCACGTTGTTGTACGTGAAGTACGTTAAGCCGTAATGTACGATATACTTTTTCTATATATATATATATATATATATATATATATATATATATATATTGTCTCAGGCTGAAAAGGCAATTTTAGATATGGAAAAGAAATGCGACCAAAAGCTTTCAGAATGCAAAGAGGAATCAAAGCAGCAACTGATGCAGTTAAAGGGAGAACACGTTGTTTTAGTATGTATTGTTAATATTGTGACAACTCGTAATTCGAACCTACTTTTGTGTAACGTTACGTGCTTACGTGAACTATGTTAATTAAATGAATGTTATGTTTTGCTATATGTAAATGTGTATGTGAATAAATGTGTATGTGAATCCGAATCGCACAACCATCACTCGAACGCATAAGGCCTTTGGGCCGCATTACTTGTATTCGGACTATAGGGCAGCCCAAGTGTGGGTTCGGCCCAACCCTTCTTGATTGATTAGCACCTAGAGTTTTGGTAACCTCCTCATTGTTACAAAACATCCTACACGCACAAAACCCTAGCTCTTCTCTCTCTCCCTTTCACGAACTTGAAGGCAGCCGCACATCATCGGAATTTATAGTGTGTCGGATCAATTCCCGTTTCCATTTTATTCGGTTAGTATGTTAACTATTGTTTGATGGTTTTATGATGTGTGCTTCATATGCTTGTTATGATTGATTGAATAATATGTGATTAGACATAGATAAATGTAACTGATTATATATGCGTTTGAGTTTGAAATCCGAAGAGTTGATGATAGTGTTCATATAATCGGCCTTCACATATGTGCGATAGATCTTGTTCATATGAATCGGATTGTTCATGTTGTAATCGGCTTGTATGTGTGTTTTGGAATATACTTATGTTGATCGGATTGTTATGCCATGGATTCGAGTATTAGTGTTGATCAGTTATGAGATTGTTATGTTTTAAGGTTTAATCCGATTGAATGATTATAGGATATGTTCTTGAAACATGATTAGGGTTTGTATGAGTTACATGTCACAAAGCTTGTTTGATCGATCCTGGCCTACTTGGAAACTGTTAATTGTGTTAATTGGTTGTTGTAAATTTGGAAACCCATTTACTTGTGGTAACCGATTGCTTAAATCACGGGAAATAATAATATGCATCGCACAAGTCAGTCTAACCGCACAAGTCCCCTTTCGGCTGCACAAGATCAGATCACCTAGAATCTGATCTGAATCGCACAAAGACTGATCGCACAACGCACCCACAGTCGCACAAGATCACTGGACCGCACAAGTGTTGTGTTCGCTTAACTTTTGGGCCGGATATTCTGATTGGGCTGGGCTAATCCGAACGTACAAGCCCATTCGAACCGCACAAGGCCTATCAGTCGCACAAGGCCGGTGCAATCGCACAAGTCATCTATGTTGTTATTTGGGCCGTACACGTTATTGGATCACTTATGTTTATTTGGGCTGGGTTTGTTGAATCGCACAACATGATTGGACCGCACAACATGCTGTGGATCGCACAAGGCTGTGCCGATCGCACAACATGTTGGGCCGGATATTATTGGGCTGATTTATTTATTCACACAAGTTGAATGGAATGTATGACTGTTATGTGTTTGCCATGATCAATTCGAGCTTGTAACGTGATAACTTGTGTGAAACATACGTGCTTTACTTGAACCAAACCTGACTTGTGTGGTAATCTTGTTAGGACGTGTTTGATCACTTTTAATTCAAGTAACTTTGGTATAATCTGCCGAGCAAACCAAGGTGAGTTCAATGCATTTTCTCAAGCATGCGTCCCAGTGGTTTGGGGACAACTGGTAAACATTTGGAAGGGAAACATTGGGTAAATAACTTAATCGGTTTTGGTTATTGCCTGGAGGGCAATGGGGTAATTAGTTGATAGCGCTATTAGGTGGGAAACCTCACACCGGGCCGTAAGGACGGGCGTGAACTAATTATCTGGGTATGGCTATGGTTGTTAGAGGCACACTCCTCGGATACATATGGGCACACTCCCTAGGGTATCTAACGAAGGCAACATAGCAATCGGTCGTTAAGGGGTACCCACTCCCCGGATACACATGGGCACACTCCCTAGGGTATCTAACATGAGCACATCGTAACGCAACATTGAATCGCATTAACATACATCTGGTAACTCAACACGTTAATAAAACCTTGAACTCACCAGCGTAGTCTGACACACTTGTTTGCATGCTTGTAGGTCATTAACGTTTGGGAACATGGACTTGCTATCTGGGAGTGCTGGAGTGGTCATGGATCGAAGCTATTGGATTTCTTATAAATGATACATTGGTTTTGGAGTTTTATTATGAAACAATTGCTAAACGACTTATCATATGCTTCCGCTATAAAACTCTTGTGAATGGATATTATATTTGACATTTAATCTTGGCAATTAATGACATGTTTTATTTAAATATTTATCATTGGTTCAATGTGATTGGTGGCTCAGACTCTGATGTGTAACACGCCTCGCGGGGGTTCCGCAGGTGGTATTTTGGGGGTGTTACAGTTTGGTATCAGAGCCACTGGTTATAGTGAACTAGGTTTTAAAACGTTTTATAAAACCATACTATAACCAAACAACTTCGAAGATCGATCATGACACTCAGCTCCAGATTGCAAGGTTCGTCTCTCTCTCACTTTATACATTACTTGCTTAGCAGTGACACACTCACAACGTATATGAACTGAAACATTTAACACTATAGTGACTTGATAGTGTGACACTACCCTTCGACTCATGTGAACCATAGACCTGTGATACCATCTATTGTGTTGTTTGAACGGGGGAAACTTCGAGCGCAAGCTAAGAGGCACTGAGATAAGCATGCAAATTGCCTTATTATTATGGGTGCACACTTAATAATAATGCGGGGTGCATGCAAGTCCCAGTGTGGCTTATCGAGCATGAGAAGGGTTCTGCCTTACTATGTGTAAACTTGGTAGTACATAGATATCAGTATGATACTTGACTTCCATCTCGTTTCGAATTTCTAAATCGGTTCATCTCCACATATAGAATCATGAGTGGACGAGGACACGGACGTGGCAACATCAACATGACTCAGGCTGAGTTGACTGACTTAATCAATACCCGTGTGGCTGAGGCCTTAGCAGCCTATCAAGCTGGTACGGAATGTACCAAGTACTCTTTACTTCTATACCACGTACACGTCTTTTCACTTCTATAATGTGTTTCCTTCCGTCATTTAGGTCAGCAAGCGCAACCCCACAACAACCAGCCTGCGTGTACGTTCAAAATGTTTATGGACTGTAAGCCACAGACCTTCACCGGGACTGAAGGGGCTGTGGGACTTCTGAGATGGTTCGAGAAAGCAGAGTCTGTGTTTGCTATCTATAACTGCCCCGCTGGGGACAGGGTGAAATATGCTGCGGGTACCTTGGCAGATGGTGCCCTAACATGGTGGAACGCCCAAGTACAGTTGTTGGGCATCGAGGCAGCGAATGCTACAACTTGGGAAGACTTTAAAGAACTGATCAGGGAGGAGTACTGTCCTCGGGATGAAGTCCAGAAGTTGGAAAACGAGTACTACGACCTGAAGATGGTTGGATCTGAGGTCGAAGCGTATGTGAAGCGATCGTATGAATTGGCTGACATGTGCCCGAACTTGTCCAGGCCTATGTCTCGGAGGATTGAGTTATTCATCAAAGGGTTGCCTCCGCGTGTGAAGAGTCTGGTCACTGCAGCCCATCTCAATGATTTAACACAGATTGTTCAGCTGACTCATAAAATTGTGGACCAAGAGGTCGAGAGCAATTCGTTACCTCCGCGCATTTCAGCCACTGCTGCTGCGGCACCCACTGCTACTACATCTGCTAATGATAACAAACGGAAGTGGAGCGACTACGACAAAGCATCCAGTGCTGGTCATACTCAGAAAAGGCCAGACAACAACAACAACCGCAGCATCAGCCAGTCGTCTTCTGTCAATCAAGGCCAGGGAAGTGGCCACAGCCAGGGTTCGTATGCAGGGAAGAAGCCACGATGTAACAAGTGTGGCTATCATCATTTCGGGGCGTGTAGTCGGATGTGTAACAGGTGTGGTAAGGCAGGCCATGAGGCCAGGGATTGTAGGGCCCCACAGCCCAAACACCAGCAGAAGCAAAACCAGCAGAATCAGAGACAACAGGGACAACCACCCCAGCAGAACCAGGGTTTCAGGAAGGGGTGCTATCAGTGTGGTGACGAGGGTCACTTTAAGCGGGATTGCCCTCAGTTAAACCAGAACGCTAACGACGACAACCGCCCAAATAACAACAATGCTGGAAACAACAACAATAACGGCAACTATGGGGGAAATGGTGCTCGAGGCAGAGTGTTCCAGCTTGGAGCAGGGGATGCCAGGAATGACGGCAACGTTGTAACTGGTACGTTTCCTGTTAATAATCGTATTGCTTCTGTATTATTTGATTCGGGTGCCGATTGGAGTTATGTGTCCCTAGAGTTTAGTCAACGACTAGGGATAACCCCAACACCTTTAGAAGTTAAACAAGTAGTAGAACTAGCAGATGGTAAGACGATAGAAGCCTCGAATGTCCTTTTTGGATGTAAACTAGATCTCGTGGGTCAGGTGTTTGACATTGACCTCCTTCCCGTTACGCTCGGTAGTTTTGACATAGTGGTAGGCATGGATTGGTTGTCTAAGCACCAAGCGGAAATTTTGTGTAAGGAGAAAGTTGTGCGTATTCCTCTCCCTGATGGGGAGTCACTGTTAGTTCAAGGGCATCGTAGTGGGACGATGGTTGGGATTATCACGGCCATGCGTGCACAGCAGTATCTACAAAAGGGGTATCCTGCAATGTTAGCGTTAGTTACCAACGCTCAGTCTGAAGAAAGTAAGATCGAGGATCTACCAGTGGTGCGAGAATTCGCTGATGTGTTCCCCGAGGAGCTACCAGGGTTACCTCCTCATCGTCAAGTAGAATTCCAGATTGATCTTGCGCCGGGAGCGGCCCCAATTGCTCGAGCTCCTTACCGGTTAGCACCTGGAGAGTTACAGGAACTGTCCAATCAACTACAGGAGTTGTTGGATAGGGGCTTTATTCGACCCAGTTCTTCGCCTTGGGGAGCCCCAGTACTATTTGTAAAGAAGAAAGATGGGTCATTCCGTATGTGTATTGATTATCGAGAGCTCAACAAGGTGACCATTAAGAACCGCTATCCGTTACCACGCATCGACGACTTGTTTGACCAGCTGCAAGGGTCAAGTTTCTATTCCAAGATCGACTTAAGATCGGGGTATCACCAGGTAAGGGTTAGGGAAGAGGATGTTCCCAAGACGGCTTTTCGAACACGCTACGGACACTATGAGTTTTTGGTCATGCCGTTTGGATTAACCAATGCACCAGCGGTTTTCATGGATCTCATGAACCGCGTATGTAAGCCATATCTTGACGAGTTTGTTATAGTGTTTATTGACGACATCTTAGTCTATTCCAAGAACAAGGAAGAACACGAGCGCCACCTACGTCTCATCTTGGAACTTTTGAGAAGAGAACAGCTGTATGCGAAATTTTCAAAGTGCGACTTTTGGATTCGAGAAGTGCATTTCCTTGGGCACGTTGTTAACGAGAAAGGGATACATGTGGATCCTGCGAAGGTGGATGCAGTTAAGAATTGGGCGGCACCAAAGACTCCGTCTGAGGTGCGACAATTTCTTGGTCTCGCAGGGTATTATCGGAGGTTTATTAGGGATTTCTCGAAAATCGCGCAACCTCTCACCTCGCTAACACAGAAGAACACGGTGTACTCATGGGGAACGAAGCAGGAAGAGGCCTTTCAGTTGTTAAAGCAGAAACTTTGCAGTGCACCGATCTTGTCGTTACCAGAGGGTACCGAAGACTTTGTGGTTTATTGTGATGCTTCGATTCAGGGTCTCGGTTGCGTGTTGATGCAACGCGAGAAGGTGATAGCCTATGCCTCGCGACAGTTGAAGATTCACGAGAAGAACTACACGACACACGACTTGGAGTTAGGAGCGGTGGTATTTGCGTTGAAGATTTGGAGGCACTATCTGTACGGTACCAAATGCACCATCTACACCGACCATAGGAGTCTCCAGCACATCTTCGACCAGAAAGAATTGAATATGCGGCAAAGACGATGGGTTGAATTGTTAAATGACTACGAATGTGCCATCAAGTATCATCCGGGCAAGGCGAACGTTGTAGCTGACGCCCTCAGCAGAAAGGATAGTGCACCTAGGCGTGTACGAGCATTGCAACTCACGATCCAGTCCAATCTTCCTTCCCAGATACGAGACGCTCAGGTAGAAGCGTTGAAACCAGAGAACGTCCAAGCTGAAGCTTTACGCGGCTCGAGACAACGACTAGAACAAAAGGGAGACGGTGCTTACTACGTAACCGGACGCATCTGGGTTCCACTCTATGGAGACTTACGAGAACTTGTAATGGATGAGGCACATAAGTCACGTTACTCTGTACATCCTGGATCAGATAAGATGTACCACGACTTGAAAACTACCTACTGGTGGCCCAGCATGAAGGCGCATATAGCAACCTACGTCAGCAAATGTTTGACTTGTGCTAAAGTCAAAGCGGAACATCAAAAGCCCTCAGGTCTACTGCAGCAACCAGAGATACCCACATGGAAGTGGGAACAGATCGCTATGGATTTTGTGACAGGATTACCCAGAACTCAGGCTGGGAACGATACCATTTGGGTGATTGTTGATCGCCTCAAGAAGTCAGCACATTTCCTAGCAATCAAGGAAACAGACAAATTCTCTCAGCTGGCAGCAGTGTACCTCAAGGAGGTGGTTTCTAGGCATGGGGTGCCAACTTCTATCATTTCAGACCGAGATCCGCGTTTCACTTCAGAGTTATGGCAGTCAATGCACAAATCGTTCGGTTCCCAACTCGACATGAGTACCGCTTATCACCCGCAGACGGATGGTCAAAGCGAGCGCACAATCCAGACACTTGAAGACATGTTGCGGGCGTGTGTGATTGATTTTGGGAAAGGGTGGGAGAAACACTTGCCGTTGATAGAATTCTCCTACAACAACAGTTATCATACAAGCATTAAGGCAGCTCCGTTCGAAGCACTGTACGGACGGAAATGTCGTTCACCTCTCTGTTGGCAGGAGGTGGGTGATAGTCAGATCACCGGACCTGAGTTTGTTCTTGAGGCATCAGAAAGCATTGTGCAGATCCAAAACCGTATGGCCGCAGCTCGCGACCGCCAGAAAAGCTACGCTGACAAGCGTAGTAAACCGTTGGAATTCGAAGTTAATGATCGCGTAATGTTAAAGGTTTCACCCTGGAAGGGTGTGGTGCGTTTTGGGAAATGCGGCAAACTAAACCCTCGTTATGTAGGACCATTCAAAATTTTGGAACGAATTAGAAAGGTGGCCTACAGATTGGAGTTACCCGCTGAGTTGGGTAATGTCCATGATGTCGTATCGCAGCTAAAGAAGTGTTTGGTCGATGAAACACTAATAGTACCATTTCAAGAACTTAAGATAGATGACAAATTGCAGTTTGTCGAAGAACCAATTGAGATTATGGATCGGGAAGTTAAAGTTCGTAAACACAGCCGTATACCGATTGTGAGAGTTCGTTGGAACTCAAGACGTGGTCCAGAGTTCACGTGGGAACGCGAGGACCAGATGAAACTTAAGTATCCACATTTGTTCCCCGAAGACCAGTCAAAACCTAGTGAACCTAACGTCAATGCAACTAGTGAATTTCGGGACGAAATTCCCATTCAAGTGGGGGATGATGTGACACCCCAGGAAAACCAGTGAGTGAACGATATAACTTACCAAGCTTCCTCAGTGAGTGCATACCAAATTTCGGGACGAAATTTCTTTTTAGTTGGGGATACTGTGACAACTCGTAATTCGAACCTACTTTTGTGTAACGTTACGTGCTTACGTGAACTATGTTAATTAAATGAATGTTATGTTTTGCTATATGTAAATGTGTATGTGAATAAATGTGTATGTGAATCCGAATCGCACAACCATCACTCGAACGCATAAGGCCTTTGGGCTGCATTACTTGTATTCGGACTATAGGGCAGCCCAAGTGTGGGTTCGGCCCAACCCTTCTTGATTGATTAGCACCTAGAGTTTTGGTAACCTCCTCATTGTTACAAAACATCCTACACGCACAAAACCCTAGCTCGTCTCTCTCTCCCTTTCACGAACTTGAAGGCAACCGCACATCATCGGAATTCATAGTGTGCCAGATCAATTCCCGTTTCCATTTTATTCAGTTAGTATGTTAACTATTGTTTGATGGTTTTATGATGTGTGCTTCATATGCTTGTTATGATTGATTGAATAATATGTGATTAGACATAGATAAATGTAACTGATTATATATGCGTTTGAGTTTGAAATCCGAAGAGTTGATGATAGTGTTCATATAATCGGCCTTCACATATGTGCGATAGATCTTGTTCATATGAATCGGATTGTTCATGTTGTAATCGGCTTGTATGTGTGTTTTGGAATATACTTATGTTGATCGGATTGTTATGCCATGGATTCGAGTATTAGTGTTGATCAGTTATGAGATTGTTGTGTTTTAAGGTTTAATCCGATTGAATGATTATAGGATGTGTTCTTGAAACATGATTAGGGTTTGTATGAGTTACATGTCACAAAGCTTGTTTGATCGATCCTGGCCTACTTGGAAACTGTTAATTGTGTTAATTGGTTGTTGTAAATTTGGAAACCCGTTTACTTGTGGTAACCGATTGCTTAAATCACGGGAAATAATAATATGCATCGCACAAGTCAGTCTAACCGCACAAGTCCCCTTTCGGCCGCACAAGATCAGATCACCTAGAATCTGATCTGAATCGCACAAAGACTGATCGCACAACGCACCCACAGTCGCACAAGATCACTGGACCGCACAAGTGTTGTGTTCGCTTAACTTTTGGGCCGGATATTCTGATTGGGCTGGGCTAATCCGAACGTACAAGCCCATCCGAACCGCACAAGGCCTATCAGTCGCACAAGGCCGGTGCAATCGCACAAGTCATCTATGTTGTTATTTGGGCCGTACACGTTATTGGATCACTTATGTTTATTTGGGCTGGGTTTTTTGAATCGCACAACATGATTGGACCGCACAACATGCTGTGGATCGCACAAGGCTGTGCCGATCGCACAACATGTTGGGCCGGATATTATTGGGCTGATTTATTTATTCACACAAGTTGAATGGAATGTATGACTGTTATGTGTTTGCCATGATCAATTCGAGCTTGTAACGTGATAACTTGTGTGAAACATACGTGCTTTACTTGAACCAAACCTGACTTGTGTGGTAATCTTGTTAGGACGTGTTTGATCACTTTTAATTCAAGTAACTTTGGTATAATCTGCCGAGCAAACCAAGGTGAGTTCAATGCATTTTCTCAAGCATGCGTCCCAGTGGTTTGGGGACAACTGGTAAACATTTGGAAGGGAAACATTGGGTAAATAACTTAATCGGTTTTGGTTATTGCCTGGAGGGCAATGGGGTAATTAGTTGATAGCGCTATTAGGTGGGAAACCTCACACCGGGCCGTAAGGACGGGCGTGAACTAATTATCTGGGTATGGCTATGGTTGTTAGAGGCACACTCCTCGGATACATATGGGCACACTCCCTAGGGTATCTAACGAAGGCAACATAGCAATCGGTCGTTAAGGGGTACCCACTCCCCGGATACACATGGGCACACTCCCTAGGGTATCTAACATGAGCACATCGTAACGCAACATTGAATCGCATTAACATACATCTGGTAACTCAACACGTTAATAAAACCTTGAACTCACCAGCGTAGTCTGACACACTTGTTTGCATGCTTGTAGGTCATTAACGTTTGGGAACATGGACTTGCTATCTGGGAGTGCTGGAGTGGTCATGGATCGAAGCTATTGGATTTCTTATAAATGATACATTGGTTTTGGAGTTTTATTATGAAACAATTGCTAAACGACTTATCATATGCTTCCGCTATAAAACTCTTGTGAATGGATATTATATTTGACATTTAATCTTGGCAATTAATGACATGTTTTATTTAAATATTTATCATTGGTTCAATGTGATTGGTGGCTCAGACTCTGATGTGTAACACGCCTCGCGGGGGTTCCGCAGGTGGTATTTTGGGGGTGTTACAGTTTGGTATCAGAGCCACTGGTTATAGTGAACTAGGTTTTAAAACGTTTTATAAAACCATACTATAACCAAACAACTTCGAAGATCGATCATGACACTCAGCTCCAGATTGCAAGGTTCGTCTCTCTCTCACTTTATACATTACTTGCTTAGCAGTCACACACTCACAACGTATATGAACTGAAACATTTAACACTATAGTGACTTGATAGTGTGACACTACCCTTCGACTCATGTGAACCATAGACCTGTGATACCATCTATTGTGTTGTTTGAACGGGGGAAACTTCGAGCGCAAGCTAAGAGGCACTGAGATAAGCATGCAAATTGCCTTATTATTATGGGTGCACACTTAATAATAATGCGGGGTGCATGCAAGTCCCAGTGTGGCTTATCGAGCATGAGAAGGGTTCTGCCTTACTATGTGTAAACTTGGTAGTACATAGATATCATATTTGACATTTAATCTTGGCAATTAATGACATGTTTTATTTAAATATTTATCATTGGTTCAATGTGATTGGTGGCTCAGACTCTGATGTGTAACACGCCTCGCGGGGGTTCCGCAGGTGGTATTTTGGGGGTGTTACAAATATATTGTGTTTAAAGTGGATTAATGGTAATATATTGTTAATATATTGTGTTTAGCCTGATGAAAGGTATGTAATTTTCCTTTTGATTTTGTTGTTTTCTTATTCGAATCTTATTCATCAATTAACCGCTAGAGGTTTAATTTCATTATAACCGCTCGGAACCCTAACAAGAAGATTGTGTTCTACTACGATCCGGTATTTGCACAGCCGATGCATCAGCTGTTTTGACGATGTTTGGGAATGAAGTTTCAAAAGGAATACTTGCACAGCCGATGCATCGGCTTTTTTCGAAAAGAATTGTGTGAGTGACATTCAAGCAAATAGGGAAAGGATATCAAAGCTATCACAGGAGGTAACATAACAGGAAAATAAAGTTTTGAAATTTACTGTGAGGGCAGGGTTTTTAAGTGCAACGTAATTCATAATGTTATTATCTTTGTTGATCCTTGCAGTCACTTATGCTTGTGACATTCCTAAATCTTGTAAGCTTCTGTTTGAATTTACAACTCTACGTCTTTTACATATGCTAATTTCTGAATATTAAATGATTAAACTACCATTTGGAATTTAGTGATACAGAAAATTGGCTATGACAATGCTGTAGTGGTTTCCAAAGAGGAGTAAAGACAGTCTGGAGGTTCGAAAATGCAGTCGGAGAAGATGGATGAGTGTGAGCCGATGGTGAAGAAGGAGAAGAGTTCGAGGAGGAGTTGGCAGTGGAGCAGTCGCATAAACTATTTTTGATTATGTTTGGGAATGAAGTTTCGAAAGGAATACTTACATAGTGGAGTAATCAGCGGATTAGGTATGGCAATTGGTTACCTAATGCAATTCAATTATATGTATTGTTTCGTATGCGTGTTATAGTTTTGTAGTCCATGGATTGATGTGTGGCTTTATTGCATATGTATGTAATTCACTTAAAAATTTATATTTTATTTTGGATTTTTTACAGGTAGTCGAAGTTGTTAGCAGAGACTGCATCATTGTTGCTGATGATTCTCTTCCGTTTGGTAGTCCAGCAGTTGAGAGACGTGTTAATCTCTCGAGTATCAGGTGTCCCAAACTGGGAAATCTGAGAAGAGACGAAAAACCTGCTCTGTATGCTCGTGAAGCAAGAGGAAACAATGGTTGAAACCCGCTGTTGGGTTTATTGGGTTAAGACAGTATTTTGTGGAGAAAACAGTGGTTGAAACCCACTGTTGGGTTAAAACCGTGGTTTGAAACCACTGTTCGGCCAAAACAGTGTTTTGTGGAGAAAACAGTGGTTGAAACCATTGTTGGGTTACTGTTTTGGCCGAACAGTGGTTTCAAACCATGGTTTTAACCCAACAGTGGGTTTCAACCACTGTTTTCTCCACAATAAAATATTACCCAACAGTGGTTTCAACCACTGTTTTCTCCGAGCCGAATTTGATTATAAGGTTTAATAAAACTCTCTTATCTGCTTTAGATTATAAGGTTTAATAAAATTCTTTTATCTGCTTTAGATTATAAGGTTTTCAATTTTTTTATTCGAATTGGTGATATTCATGCAGTGTATTGGGACTCGATTTACATGTTTTGAATTTAGGTCGCTATTTTAAAGATCCCGCGACCTAAATGTGGGAAACTGGAACTTAAAGATGTGGGAAACTGGAAGAGAAGGCTTATCTAAGCAGCACGCGAGGCTGAAGAAACCGTTGATATGTTACTATCAAAGCAGCACCCAAGTTGTGAACGCATGTTGACTTTCAACGATAAATTAATCGATTTGTTTGATCAGGACCTTAAGGATGTTATGGACGACATCAGAGAGCAGATCATGACTGGAGGTGGAAATAGGAAGGATGATTCTATAGCGATTACCAGATTTGTTGATTTCAGTGCGAATTCGCTGCTCGCGAGTGTGTTTTAACGGAACAGGTGAGTTTAATCAAGTAATTTCTATTTTTATGTATCTGTTTATAGTATATACGATCGAATTTGTGTGATTTTGCGTTTAACTTGATAGTTTTGTGTGAAATAGTGCGTGTTTGCCTAGGGTTTAGATCGTAGAGTAATATGAGGTGTCAGGTTTAGATCTGGTTGTTTGATACGACGTCAAATTGATTTACTGTTATTTTATGAAAATTTTGTGTTTCTGTCTGGATATTCGTTTAATTGTTGTTCGATTGATGATTAGAATCAGATCTTTTAGTTGCTTATTTAGTGTTTAATTGTTTATCTGTTTTGTAATTGCTTGTAGATTTGGTTGAAACTCATGTCGGATATTGCAAGCATTTGCTTGAGGCTGCAAAAGTTCACTGTGATGCTGCTGAGCTGGAAGATCAACAAAATAGATAGACTAGAGCTTGCTCGCCAAGCGGCAATACGTGAGGAAGAGAGTCAAGGTCGGTTAAATTAGCTATGTTTTTTTTATTGAATTTATGATTCTTTTTTGTGTGTATATATTTATGAGTTATGTTGTGTTGAAAATGAAAACACGGTTAGAAAACGTAAACAAGAGGATGAGTTGAAGAAGGTGATTTAACAGGAACATCATCTGGAGCGTATTAAGGTTAGTCATCTGCAAGTCCTGCATCTACCTTATTATCTAATTATGAATTTTAAATTTTAACTTGTGGCGACAGGAACATTGGAAATGTAGTGGGTCAAAGCGGAAAGATTCAGCAATACCGTCTGATTGTTGTTCGTATTTCGATGCACACGCAATCGATGTACAGTAGGTTTATTGTATCGACATTTCTGCATTCTTTTAGCTATAATAGATAACATGTTTTGATACAATATCTATATATTTATCTTTACTTTCTATCAAAATGCATTATGCATGGTTTTCTAAGAAGCGACCCGTGTTTGCACACGGGTCTTACCGCTAGTCAAGTTAATGACACATAACATTCTCTCATTAAATTTATCTTAATGACATGTAGCATTCTCTCCTTTATTATTCTTAATATTATTATCATTATTATATCATATTAATATATACACAAAAACAAATATATATACATATTATTATTATACCATATTAATAATTTAATTTTAAAGCTATATACCATATTTTTATAGGTTTATTGACGTGGCGGTATAATACTCGTTGAATACAGAGTTATATTCGCAATAAAGTATTTTTTTATCGGACACCACATGTGTTATATAATAATAATAATAAAAATTTGATATTAATCTAATATATTATTAATAAAATAATAATATTGCTAAATTAAGAGATACCTATGTGTAGTTATTCGCAAACAAATAGTTATGTTAGATTAGACAATCTAGGTCTACAAGTATATAACCGAATTGGGTTGATCCGCAATGATTAAAAACTAAAAACTTTATGTCACATATGAAAGTAAAGATAAATAAATAATATAATAATAATATAAGACAAATATTTTTATGTACTACGTATTTATCTATATTTATGTATAAATTAATAAATTAGATATATTAATTTATACATGATGTTTCCGATCATGTTTAGTCCATGATGTTTTGTCTATGTTCATACAGTGGTGTTTTAATTGTATTGTGATTCAAAGCGTGGTGTTTTAAACACATACTAGAAAGCGTGGTGTTTTTTTATCTACTGGAATGTAGGTTTTAAAACACCATGGTGTTTTAACATATGGAATCTGGAACATCTACTAGCATGCAGATGTAAAACACCATTCATGCAGGTTTAAAACACCATGTTGAATAACCATACTATGAACATTAAACTAAGAACACATTCTGGAAATAGAGGTAGTGTCTTTAATAGTGTTATATACTTATTGAATGGTGTTATATACTTATTGAATGGTGTTATATAATCATTAAATGGTGTCCTATACTTATTTAATGGTGTTATATAATTATTGAATGGTGTTATATATTTGCATCACATTTCATACTGTCACACCATTTATCACATACAAACTTTAGTGACATACACGATGCACAAAGCACCATTAGCACAGTTACCAGATAACTCAGAGATATACTGACAGTGCCAGTACATAGACAGACAATATTTTGAGGCCCAGTATGAGCCAGAGACAAGGTACTACACAAGTATGGAGTGTAGGGAAGTAAGGACCATGAAACTGCGTCACTAGGTGATAGTTTAAGTGCCGGAAAGTGCCTAAAACCCACTCTAAGTGCAGAATTCTGCATTAATTACCAAAATTCAGCATTTTAACATGTTAGTAATGTGCAAAAATATGGCAAAATGGTCCTGTATGCTTTCCTAAGTGTCGGGAATTAAAAGTGTCACAAAAAGTTACATAAAAGACACTATACGGTATAACTCAGCACTTTAACGGAACGGTATCTAACCGAATAACCGGACATTACCCGGAACACTAAAATATTGCTAGAAGCATTGTATTTATTTTTCTGAGCTAGTTATGGTTCCCGAACACTCTAAATTACTATACAAGGCATCCTGCACACTGAACATTAGATATTACCTTTAACCTTCCACCAATTAACCTACTTACCATTTCAAATTACAATTAACCCCCCCATGTGATATACAGCCCAAGGGGAGTGACCCCACCAAGATCATATTGATCTTCCCTTGATCTATCTTGGATTCACCAAGATTAAGGTAAGATCTTGTATTGTACTTCACAAACACTAAACCCATTGGTTAATACTCTAACTTGGTTATAAGGAGATCTAGTATTCATCTCTCCCACACACAAACACTTCACCTTCACTCTCTCTCCCTCCCTTCCTTCTACCTCTCGGCCGAGAGCTCACACACACACACACACTCACTTTCATCTTTCAAATTCATTCAATCCATGATCATTACAAGGTGTAAGAAGGTGAATAACGAAGTGTGGAACTCACGGATCTTGAAGGACCTCCTTTACAAGCTTTTATCCACCACATTTTCAACCTTGTTCTTCCCTAGCTTTAAGCGAGTTGTAAGATTCTTGAACACCCTTGTTTACTTCATATTTTAGTGGTTAAAAGTTGTTGCTTGATGATTAACATAAGAACACTAAAGAACATAAACTTAAAGCTTGAACATAAAGTTTACATAATGATGAAATATGATGAAATATTGTTAGAATGATGTTGTTATGAATATGTTGATGATTGCTTGTTGATTTCTTGATAATATGATGTTGATCATCATATTGAACTTGTTAGATTATGATTAAAAACATGATCTAACAAGATAAGAGGTGATTATGTGTTTACATAAGATGATCATCTTCTTATTAAGACATGAACTTGAAAGTAAAATGATTTTCTTGAAAAGTAATAAACAAAGTGAGTTAGTAATCTTGTAAATCCAAGACTTGTGAATGATTTTTCTAAAGGAACCAAGTTAAAAAGGTGATTTTTGAAAGATTATGATTTTTATTAAACCCACACTATTTTTAGTAACAATACAAGCGTAGAAATACTTTTAAGACAAGAAGATGTTATAAATACACATTTTTGCAAAATGAGTTTACAAGTTGTAAACACTTAAATTCTTCAAGAATGGAGTTTACCAAGAAGTAAATACATTTTGGAGGGTAACAAAGGCTACTAAATACTTCACCAAGTTACTACACATTTTTTTTTTTTTGTGAAAAATCAAGTTCATGTTATTATGTAAAATATATAGTTTTTGCGCTTGGTAAGTGCAAGATGATTAGTGTTTTGTTGTTGATTGTTTGGGTGATTTTTGAAAAGAAAATGATATGCTAAATAGCATGGGCACCTCCATTTACAAAGGAAACTGTGGCGAAATTTTCTAAAAATTCCAACACTTAGAAAATATTTTCTAACAAGTGTTTACAAGTGTATTTTTAACTTTGTTTTTCAAAATAAACTTTGCCATAGGTTTTTTTACAAAAATACAAAGTACCGGAGATTGGTTTTTGTAAATAAAATGGGTAGATATATATTTAGAATATATATTTTATATCATGACGCTTGCGTGAATATTTGTTTACTATATGGAATAATTATATTATTTTAGGGTAAAATAAGATAACTGAACAAAATACCATGACAATTACGACTCCAAAATAATATCAAAAATCTCACGGAATGAATATTTAAGTTACACACTTGATATCGTGAAACTGAACGCAAAAACGTAACTTATGGAATATTCCGGGAAATACTTTTACGAATATATATTTTTGGGAAATATTGTATTGGATACAAGAAGAGAAAATATATTATTTTTGGGAGATAAAAATATATTTTCCTAGTATATTTAGAAGATATATAATTTTTAAGAAAAATATATATTTTCTGGGACAATACATTATTGAACAAAATAAGTTTATATATATTTAAGTAAGACTTGAAATATATATGGTTTTGGAAATATATATTGGGAATATATTAACTATTTTTTTTATTATTTGGAACAATACGCCGAAATGCGACGCCATTACTTGGCAAGATATACAAATACAAATACGAAAATACATGTATGAGATACCCCATCCTTGGGAAGGAAATACGAATACAAATACTTGAGAAGTATTGTTACAAAATATTGTTTAACAATTATTCCAAAATCAAATGTAATTCAAAGTTAAAATAATCATTATTTTAACAAGTAATTATAACTGGGAATAGTATCAGAGACGTAACTCAAAAACGTAAATACTAAGAGAAGGCACGACCCGTTCGTCTGATAGACGTTAGACCATTGTAGGTAGTCGTGTTTGCCGAGGAGATTTGGGTTACAAGTACCGAAGACGCAATACTGTGAGTTCATGTCCCCCTTTTCTTTTAACTGTTTTCAGTTTTATACTTCGGGGGTGAAATACATGATACAATTATTACAGACGTTTATTACATGGTATGATTAGCTTAAGGAGGGTTTACTACTAGATCATGTGAATGAGTAGGGCGATTAAGGCCATCAATCCTCATTGTAGGACCGAGGGGCATGAGTGATAGATCTATTTGGGTGTAGCGAGTCCCAGCTCTGAGTCCGCTTAGTGGACCATGTGGTGACTATGTCTTACAGCCGGAAGCCCGGTGCGAAATCTGCTAGGTTTGAGTCTTCCTGCATCACTTCACACTTATCAATGGCCTTGCAAACCATTGGTGATCTCTTTTTCCTTATTGCTACATAACAGGGACTTACATACATACTTACAACATTACAAAGGTTTATACATACACACAAACGAACACATGAACTCGCTCAACTTTTGTTGATGTTTTTCAAACTACATGTATTTCAGGGAAATTGTAAAGTGGATCTGGCGGGCGTGGAAGTTTTTATGCTGCGTTAAGAATAAAGATGTCATCCATGGTCTTTGAGTTTGGTTAGTGTGTCTTATTCCTGGACGAGACACGTCTTCCAAACCTTGGTGTTATTCAATAACTTTTTGACGAGTATTTAATGAACTCATAAACAATTTGTAAGATTTGTAAAACTTGAATCTGAAGTCTACGCTTTAAAACGATGTTATTATGTTTTACACTTATGTAATGGATGACAAACCTATGGTTTTATCATATAGTTGATGTTATAATTGAATGCAATGATATTAAGAAAGTCACACCATAATCGCGCTTCCGCAAAAGTCAGGGTGTGACAGCTTGGTATCAGAGCTTCGATCGTAGCGAACTAGGATTCTTTCTCGAGTCTAGACTACGATCATTAAGGCTCTCACGAAAATGTTTTACAACATGTTTTCATTGCATCCACAAAACATCTAGATCTAGGGAACAAACATTTTTTTACAAACAAAAGGCACAAATCACATTTCAAAGAATTCGTTTATAGTTCAGTCTTAGAGGCTGAGGGAGGTTCAGTCTTAGAGACTGAGGTAGGTTTCAGTCTTAGAGACTGAGGAGGTTTCAGTCTTAGAGACTGAGGGAGGTTTCAGTCTTAGAGTTTGAGGGAGGCTCAGTCTTAGAGACTGAGGGAGGTTCAGTCTTAGAGACTGAGGGAAGTTTGGTCTTAGAGACCAGGGAGTCAGTCTTAGAGACTGGGGAAATTTGGTCTTAGAGACCAGGGATTTAGTCTTAGAGACTGGGAGGTTTGGTCTTAGAGACCAGGGATTCAGTCTTAGAGACTGGGGAGGATCAGTCCTAGAGACTGGGGAGGTTCAGTCTTAGAGACTAGGTGTTTAGTCTTAGAGACTGGGTGTTTAGTCTTAGAGACTGGGTGTTTAGTCTTAGAGACTGGGTGTTAAGTCTTAGAGACTGGGTGTTTAGTCTTAGAGACTGTGTGTTTAATCTTAGAGACTGGATGTTTAGTCTTAGAGACTGGATGTTTAGTCTGAGAGACTGGGTGATTAGTCTGAGAGACTGGGTGATTAGTCCGAGAGACTGGGAAGTTCAGTCTGAGAGACTAGGAAGAATGATGTGAATACATGACTACATGATAAATTACTTTTATTTGCATACGCTAATTGCTAGTAATTACTATGTATATATGTGCTATGACTAATATATACCGGCACACATGTCACTTTGATTAGAAAGCGAATTGTCAGACGTGATGACCCTATGGCCACCATCACAATTAATGAGAATTGCACCTGCGCCGATGATGTTTACGCCAGACACTGAGAGTGACCCTGACATACTGACCAAGGGCGAGGACGACTTGCAACCATCCGCACTACCAGATTTTGGCGACGATTTACCCTAGCTGATGACTTCACCGATAAGAATCCTCCTGTCACTCTTGTTTTAGTCCATGACCACTTCATCACTGGTCACCCCGATGGTGAACACACCATGGCTCCGATCCTCGACAATGCACCTCCTATGGATATTCCCTCCGAAGGTAGGCTACTCAACGAATAATGGATGATGACATTGGCATGTTATTGGTGGTCCTTCTGATAACACCTATGATGATGGAAAGTTAGACGAGAAAGTTGTTACTAATTTCACTTTTTGAGACCCCTGTTAACAAGCCACCCTCTGATTCTAGCATGCACTCGATTTTAGACTCCTTTGAGTCTGTGACATCTGCAGCCTTACAGACGGCTGGATTATAGCTTTCTACTACTGACGCAGACAACGATGACATGACTGCTGCACTATCACATGCTCAAGGCACCACACCTTCACACGACCCAGAGCCTGCTCCTGAGCTAGCTTCTGCACCTTTTGGGTCAGCTTGATGTTGCACCTGCTGAACCTGCACCTTTACTTGATCATGACCCTGTTTCTTTTGGTTTACCAGGCATTGCATCCCTTATATCTGACCCAGTACCTGCACCCGACGATCTCCTTATCGGTTGAGACGTTTGTTTTTGCACTTTCACCTGCTGATGTTGCTCCTATAAAGACCGACGTCCATTGTGCCAACATACCTATCACTTTCTTTCGAGACATACCCGCACCCCGGGAAGGTACTCCAGGTCAGCACCCGCGTAACGATCCCTTTTGCTACAGCAACCTTTTCTACGGCCTCACAGGCCGCGCCGTTTGCCACATTCACCTCTGCATCGCTGGACGAGCCATTTCGATGGTTCCTATAATACACTATACTGATTTTAGACCCTCACCATCCCTCACTTTATGGAGGCTACAGACGGGATGAGTACACCTGTCACATCAACTACAGTCTGAGGTTATAAGCCGCGGAATGTTGGAGCTTGAGCTGACACCACGTCCTCCACCTTGGCTATTGCCAGTATACTTTGGTCCCCCACATTTATCAAAGGTTCCTTCTGAACTCTCGCCTGCTGCTATTACACCTTTCCCCGGGTTTTGATGCTCGAGCGGCAGATCAGTTAATTACTTCGACGTATATACAAGCTCGAGGAGGAATTCACGCATGCTAACAGTTTACTTTTCTTTCTCCTCCACCTCAGTCACCAGCATAGTTGGTTTCTGGATTATGCGGATTGCATTACATTTGGGTAAAGACACTAATGATAAGCTGGGACTATGAAGACACTTGAAGAGCACATCTGACTACGTGATTTTGATACACTAATATACTTGTTGGACAAGGGTAGGGTGACCCTGTGTCCCTTTGATGTGATACGTTTTGAAAGGCAATACAATTGTGGTCGGGGAATAATAAGAACCCAATCATCATTAAACATGCGACAATACTTTGTGGCCAATGACCAACGAAAGCTCAGTCGCTATGTCTTCGTTAAGCGCGTTGTTGATCTATATGTGCTATAATTATAATACTACGTGCTTACTTGCTATGTTCTCATTAAACATAATTACCAAATTACTTGGTTATACTATGATTGTACTATTGCTTGATTGGTTGGTATGATAACCTATTATCTGTATGTGCATATGACCTCTAAACAACTATATGCACTCCCCGGACAATCAAAACCTGACCTAACCAATCTTCTTTTTAGAAGATGTCGATACAAGGAAACTTCGATACCAACAACCCTCCGCCAACAACAGCAGAGTTAGAACTGCAAGAGCGCATCTCACAGGCCATTGCACAACTCGAGGCCCTTCGCCCCGAGCGCAGCGGAGGTACCACAGGAAATAACCCACCAACGGCTGCACCTACGAGCAATTCTTGAACCACAAACCTCGAGAATTCGACGGCACTGGGGGTGCCTTAGCTTTTGTGCGTTGGGTAGAGAAGACGGATTCTGTTTTACGGTTGAGCAAATGTGCCCCTGAACATCAGGTCACGTATGTAGCTGTACTATTTGTAGATGGGGCTCTATCATGGTGGAACTTTCATGTTCAGGCAATGGGCGAGACTGCTGCGAATGCTTTGACGTGGGACGAACTGAAAGAACTGATGCGTAAAAGATATTGCTATAGGGCAGAAGTCCAGAAGTTGGAAACTGAATTGTGGAACTTGAAAATGGAAGGTCCAAAGATAGCCGACTATGTGCAGAGATTTGGCGAATTATCACAAGTTGCTTCGCGTTTGGTGGAACCAGAATCTAGAAGATCGAACGTTTCATCGGGGGAATGGCACCTCAGATCCTAAGCCTGGTAACAACATCTAAGCCTTCAACAATCATCGAAGCAATCGACATGAGCGTGGCACTCACTGAAGAAGCAATTAGACAAGGAAAATTTTCCACTCCGGAAGAGAAAAATGAGACTCCCGTAGAGTCATATGGGGATAACAAGAGAAAGCTCGTAAATTTCAAGAAGGTTACTTAGGTGAGTAATAAGAAGAAGGCCAAAAAGGGAAAAGACTACATGGGTATCCTACCTAAGTGCGACAATTGTCTACGTTATCATGTCGGACGATGTAAATATGGAAAAATGTGATAACTGTGGTAAGAGGGGGCATTCCAAGGAGACTTGTAGGCAAGGTATTGAACGTGGAAATAAAGACCAAGATGATAGCGAGAATCACAGAGGAAACAACGACAACGACAAAGGCAGGACGAGTGACAAACAAAAACGTGCTCAAGGTTGTCTTAACTGTGGGAGCAACAAGCATTTCAGAAAATATTGCCCTAAGAAGAATCAGGCACAAGAATAAAAGCTCAGTAGCAGAGCTAGGGGAGCACACCAGGATTCCAAGCGTGGGTATCGGTACGTCCCATATTACTCAACGTTATGCATCTGTGCTGTTAGATACTGTTGTGAATTTTAGATTCGCATCTCTAGAGTTTGAGAGTATACTTGGTTTAGTAGCAAGTAAGTTAGATATTCTGCACTCGATAGTACTAGCTAATGGGAAGCTAGTAGAAGCCAACGACGTAATTGGAAACGACAAGATAGAACCCAGAGAGCGTGAGTCTACGCTTGATCTACTGCCAGTGAATTGGGAAGCTTCGACGAGGTAATTGGATGGATTGGTTGTCAAGTGATCAAGCGGAGTTTGATATCCGCGTCCCGATGCCGAACGAAGAAACGATCTCGACTCATGAAGCAGGGTACGCCTTTACAAATTACAAATTGCTTAAAGGCATGAAAATTGTTTGCGAATAGGATGTGTTTTTTTCTTGACTCATGTCGTGGAAAAAGGAGTCGAAGGACCAAAACACGAAGATATTCATGTGATAAGGGAATACCCTGAAGTCTCCCCCAAAGACTTGCCAGAATTACCTCCTCAACGACAAGTCATCTTCACATCGATTTGATCCCAGGCGCTGCGCCTGCTAATAATGCACCTTAACGGCTTACACCTCCGGAAATGCAAGGGTTGATAGTGTAGTTTCAGTAGTGGATAGAGAAGGAAGATAACAGACCAAGCTTTCCGTTTTGGGTAACCCCAGTTCTGCTCGTCGAGAGAAAGGACGATAGCTTCCGTGCGAACATCAAACTACCAGGAGCCAAACGAGCTAACCAACAAGAGCCGGTGACCCTTGCCGGGGACTAACGAATTACTTATTTAACTAACTGTGAGGATCCAACTACTATTACATGACTGATCGACGATCGAGTGTCATTAGCGGTGAATTCAGGAAGAAAGTATACCGGGGAAATTGTGGGACAATAACTTGTTTTAATGTACACAAATGGTGTTTCCTACACGATGCGCAAAACAATTTTACACCGAATACGAAACTTTGAGAATCTAGACAACTTGTATTTAGGGTCTTTGGGAACCCAGATCCAAACTCGCAAGGGTTGTTACTTAGGAACCACATCTGTTAACTCAAGCAAACACCATTACCTGACATATATACCAGTTCAGTTGACCAAACAGAAAGTACTTAAATTTCTTTTGTGGAAATCTTCACTTTTGCTTCTAGCAAGTAGATGTTTGCACCTCTACTTCCCTTGATGGTAGTTGCATCGCGTTAATTTTCTTCGCTGAGAGCGAACACACATTTTCTTCGAATACTTGGTCATCTCTTCATTTTAACAGATACTCATTGTTTCATTACTTGGGGACTTATATGTTACGCATGCACCATTTGCTACGCATGCGGTCTCACTTCAAACGCTTCATTTAAGTTCAAATTTTATGACGCTAAATCTAATTACTGATTTGTGATTCGAATGACCTACATTATTGTGACTATTGACTCTTTGCTATCAAGTCAACACACTTTCTTAAAACTTCATTTATTTCAAGTTACATTCATGGTTTATCTTTGTGACCATGACGAGATTCCTTTGTTGATACATACGTTTATTGCCAGGTTACGCTGAAACCAAGTTCAATTGCTTGAACTTATCCATTTCGCATATTCAGTTTAAGACGTCATATGATGTATTGAGAGCATCATATTCAAATATTTTTGCAAAGATTCTTTCGTTTCGAGTTAGACTTGGTTGGTCCACGACTCTACTGAATCGTTTGATTGATTTCGATACCTTGCAGTGATAATTTCACAAAAATTGAAGCTTACGCTAATTTAGTTACGCACCCTATATACGGATTTAATTGTCTATTTAATTGTTCTAAATCCGTTTTGTTGATCACGATTGAAGGTGATCTCAACACAGTTGTGTGCTAAAACAATGGTACATAGATTCATTTCATATCACAATGTACCTCCTAAAGATTCTTTCATTGTCGATCGAATGCCTTGCGGTACTTAATACTTTTCATCCTAGATCAAAAATAGCGGCTCTTTGATGTTCCGTATTCAACTGAAAACTTTATGACATTGTGTAAATCGAATCTTCGGATTATTTCAATATATTTTTATTTGATTTTAAACACGGTGAACTTGTTCAGTCACCACTAAATTTGAATCTTGTCACTACGACACCTTGTGGTGTCATTGCAAATTTGTAGCTTGTGCTAATCATGGTCGACTGCTTCACATAGAACTACATATACTTTTGACTTGTCATTTAAACAGTTCTGATGCGACTACGAATCAAGACAATGATACACCAGGTTCGCTTGTACTTCATTCGGTGTATTTTCGCAATTCAAAAATGTCAACCCGCTAATCCTCACCATTTATTTATTCGAAAGTTGACAAATCATTTTCCTATTCAAGTTGTTAATTTTGAGATCATATAGCGGATGCTATGTGTTGGTGTATACATCTGTCGACTTCGTCTTGTATCGAATCTTAGAATAGATTGTATAGATCAGGGCACGTAGATCGAGAAAATAGGAAGTTTTAGTGTGTTAAAGTCTGATTTCGCTCCAGAGGTTAATTCTGCCCGAAATGTCATGTTGACACTTTTGAGCGGAATCATAAAGATTTGATTTCGCTCCAACTGACATTGTGGCATTACGAGCGAAATCAAGACCCTATATATAGGTGTCTATGAGCGAAATCAGGTATCGAGATCCTTGTATTCCATACCGAAGTGCTGCTGGTGTGAAGACTGATTGTATTTGCTGTCAGATCAATATAATCAGTAGTTATAGTGAAGATTTAGCTGTTTCTAAGTCTATTTCTTGTTTTCCGCACCTGAAATAGATCAGAACCTCTCTGAACGACTCATTCGGGCCAGTCGAACGATCCTAGAATTGGTATTAGAGCTCAGGAGGAGGAGTTCTGCAGAGATTAGCTGGATTTCATCAAAATTTCTTACTTCTACACCTTCTTTCTTCATCAGAACGAGATTTAACGGTCAAAACCAGTTCAAATTTTCACAGACTGTGTAAAAGTGACTATTAACAAATCCCTGAAAGTTTGAGACTAAAATACGGCTTAAAAATTGACAAAATTGACCTCCGAAGTGATTTCGCTCAAACTGGACTTTTTCTGATTTCGCTCGAGATGAGTGTTTGATTCCGCTCCAGAATACTATTTTTGGGATTTCGCTCCAACTTTGGTGTTGATTTCGCTCCAAAGTTCTAATAGATTCCGCTCCAAACTATCAAACCAGAGATTCTGCTCCAGGAACTTATCTGATTTTGCTCCAAAATCAGTGGTGATTTCGCTCCAGAGCTACAAACTTCAGATTTCGCTCCAGTGTACATTGTGATTTCGCTCCAGATTGCAATCAGTGATTTCGCTCAAACTGCTTCTGTGTTAATTTCGCTCGAAAGTTGCTGTTTTTGAAAAACGTGACACATAATCATGAGTGAAGAGTTCTACAACACGTTCGCTTCATCTCCGACTACTCCGGCCTCCATTGCTCAGAATATGAACTTGGAAAATGAGACCGGAACGTTACAAAAGCCCCTGAAACTGATGAGTATTGAAGAGTACTACGGGTGGAAAGACAGATTCGAAAACTGGGTTTAGGCAAACCATCTTAGGTCATGGGAGTGTATTCTGAAGAAATACGTTTTGCCACGAACAAATTTGCAGGTTATCAAAGAGCTATCAGAGTTTAGTGACAAAGAACGGGATATGTACAAAGCCGAAAAAATGATGATTAGTCTATTACAGCAGGCAATCAAAGAAGACATCTTCATTCTGCTTCAGCATGACAAAACTTCGAAATCAATTTGGGATGCTCTTCGTGTTAAGTTTGAGGGTAGTGAGAACATGATTAAGAGCAAGAAGGCATTGCTCAAGAAAGAGTTTGATCTATTCAGTAGTTTACCGGGAGAAGACACGAAGAAGCTGATTGAACGTTACTGCCATTTGGTGCGATCCATGTCAATGCTGAGTATTACAAAAGATCGTGAAGAGTGGGTAGACAAGTTAGCCGATGCGTTACTGCAGAAAGAGTGGGGAACATACTTGATGATTATGAAAAATACCGGAGTGTATGATGGATTAACGATTTCTCAGTTTATTGAGAAGATTGAAAGTCAGGATCTGGAACAGCAAAAGATCGCGAGGATGGACAGTCCAAGTGGTCAACAGGATGTAAAAATGTACTACAAAGGTAGTGTTCCGGAAGCTGAGAGAAGTCCGAAAATACAAACTGCGTTTAGTGCTGGGGATTCAATGGAAAAAGTTGATCAGACTTCAAACAAAAGCAGTGGATTCTCTTCATTTCCGAGTGTCAATCCGAAAGAGTCAACTACAAGTTTCCATTCTCAGAGCACAAAGACAGGAAATGGTTATGTGATCCAGTGCAATATTGCTTTGAATCTTCCAGAGGGTTAAAGTTTTTCTGAAGAGATTGCGAAAGATCACATGGCTCTACTTGGCTCAGTGTTGCTGTCTTATGAAGGTTTAGTGGCTGAAAGTATCGGAAATCCTATGCTCACAAAGGAAGATGACGATCAGATAGACGCCGAAGAGATGGAACTGATGGATATTAAATGGTGTCTAGCCAGTGTTCTTAGACGGGCTGAAAAATTCAAGCTGATTACCGGGAGAAATGACTTTCTTGATGCACATGTTTCTACTTTAGGTTTTGATAAATCTAAAGTTACTTGTTTTCGATGTAGGGAGAAAGGTCATTTCAAGAGAGAGTGCAAGAACAGGGAAGCTAGTGGAGCTCAGAATCCGTTCAGAAAAGACGATTACTACTGGAAAGCCATTTATCAGCAAGTTGGTCAACAACAACAGTAAGAACCACAGGTGGCTCATGGTAGAAGAATCGAGGATTCAAAAAGAGCGTGTTTGGTGGATTTTAACTGGAACAATTACATATCACCTGAAAGCAAAGCATGTTTAGTCGATCAAGATGATGAAAGGCTACCTGAAGGCTTCAGCTGGGATATGTTTGTTGATGAAAAGGGAGATTTTAAAGCGTTCATTGCAAAGATTGTGAAAGAACCTGATACGTTCACTGCTTGGATGAAATCTATTGGTGAAACTGTAAAGTCTGTTGCATCTGATGAAAGTTCACAGAGTGTAGATGAAAGCTCACAAAGTGATGCAAGTTCAGAAAAAGAAGTCGTCTTTGATCAAACACCATCTGTTTTTGGTTCTTCGGATGATAATTCTGAAAAATCAATCGAGTTTGATCAGTCACCAACTGATGACAGTAGTGACGATGAAGAGGAGAAACATATTAATGTTGCAAAATCTCATTTGTCTCCTGAAAGTTTTCATTTCTATTTTGCAGATCGCTTGGAGAAGCTGAAGGAAAAACAAGCTGCAAAAGAACAACAAGAAATGAAGGATGAAAGTGTTGTTCAAAGTGATGATGCTAAAAGTGTTGCTGAGGAGATTGTTGAGACTGAGCAGGTTGGTGAAGCAGAAAAGGTGACAAAAGCTGAGAAAGTGATCGAAGTTGAAAAGATCATAGAAATTGAAAAGATTGTTGAAGTCGTTAACCCATGTTCAAAGTGTCTTGAACCATGCAAAGAATGCAAAGTCAAAGATGAGATGATAGCTGAGTATGAAAAGAAGAAGGAGCAGTTGTTGTTCAATCTTAACTATGTGAAAGAATCTTATGATGTTTTGAACAAAACAGTAACTGGTCTTCAAAAGACAAACTCTAAAAGAGAAAATTCTTTAACAATGATGAATGCTGTGATGATGTCGAAGCAGAAAGCTATCAACTTCTACATCGAAGAAAGTGCTAAATGGAAGCAAGAGTTGGAAACGGAGAAGATTGAGAATGAGAGAATTAGACGTTTATTGCAAAGTTATTCTAGTTCTGATTATCTCATTGATCGAATTTATCTGACTGTTGTAGGTATGGAAGCTTTCCAAGATGACAAGACGAAGAAAAAGGATACTGGTAAGAAACCGACTGTCAGTTATAACAAGTGTCCGCCTCCGATCTGGGAAGGGTATTCTCCTTGAAAACCAAACGAGGAGCAACTTGAAAAAGCAGTCAATATAAAGCTAAAAACCGACACAACTGATGTCTTACCAGAAAACATTGACATTACTTTCACATCGTCTGACACTGATCATGAGTCTGAGTTAATAAAAAAGGTGGTCGATCAGGTGTTAGATACTGATGAGAAGTCTGAGTCAAAGTCAGAGTCAAGAGGTTCATGTCCGTCGGTCAACAGTCCAAAATCGTCGGTTATACGGTCTTACAGTAAAGAGGTTTTGTTATCAAAGAAGAATCTGGATGATGAAACATTTAAAGTAGCATACACTTTAAATGATTCTGACAAATTATACTCTGACAAAGAGTTTCCAATAAGAAGTGTTCCTTTTGACATGATCAAAAAGGTTTTCAAAATGACAGAAATTAATATTTCTGAAATAAAAGATTTAAATCTTATTGGAAAACCTAAAAAATACACTTCAAGAGTTCAACAACGTTTAAACAAGAAAAAAGGTTACAGTTCTGGTTCTGGTTTTCAAAAGAAACCAAACCATAACGGTAAACTCAAAAAGAAAGGTTTAGGTTTTGTTCCACCAGAAAATTATAAAAATGAGAAAAATTCTAAAACAAAATCAGAATTTGTTTCAGGTGGAAGTGCTGAGGAAGAACAGAAGAAACCGTTCTGGAGACAATCAAATCAGGAGTTTCTTGCTGAGAAGAAAAGGAATGGAACTGGAGTGTTTCATCCAAAGGAAACTCGAACCTGTTTTAAGTGCAATGAAGCTGGTCACATTGCATGGAACTGTCCAAAGAATATCAAGACAAAACAGGGAGTTTCTGAAAAACTCAAAGAAAAAGTTGTTGATGTTGAACCACCAACTGAAAACTTCAAAATTTTTGAAAATTCTATTCATGAAGTTGGTGAATGATCGAAGAAGAATCTTTAATAAAAGAAAGCAAAAGACAACCAAGTGTGGGTTGTTAAGAAAGTTGATGAGAAAGTCGGCGATGATTCTGGTTCCACAAAGCCAGAAGAGAGCCACAGGTTGAGGTAAAAAATTCAGTGAATGATGATGAATTTCCATCACTGAAATTTGAAGAAATTAAACGAAAAGTTGGTAAAGTTGAAATCTCAGATCAGTTTTATTATGAGAAAACTGAGTTTGCTGTCGAGAAAGCATTCAATGGGAATGTTAAGAAAATTTTTGGGAAAATGCTTGATGGGAAAGTGAAAGGGGTTAAGGATTTTTATGCAACAAAGAAAGCCACCTATAACCCAACTGAGCAAGAATTGAAAACCCTCAAGTCTGAAAAGACTTGGGTGGAAATTCTCTTTCCTTGAAGTCTTAGGACTATGCCGGAGATCCCAAGTTTGTAATCGTGGATCAGGAATCGGCATCATTCTAGTTTTTGAATAGATTGTTTGAAAGAGTTTAAAATTGTTTAAATTTTACAGGTTGAAGGACTACGCCGGAGCTTCCAGGTTGGTAAGTGCGAAGCAGGAATCGGCATCCAAGTCGGTAAAATGGTTTATGTAGATGTGATATTCCTACAATTGGTATTGTGTGTATTCGTAGAATTGGTACAGAGGTTGCTTAATTGCAAATGATAAATCAGGGACATTAAGTTGTACTTGATTTACTACATATGGGTAAAAGACAAAGATGATGAACCATATCCCCAAATCTATTATTGACAATCCAAGAATTGGTAAAAACAAACTCATTTTCCGGAAAACTCATTTTGATTAAAACAAACTTAAGTGTTTTGAAATCTAAATGAGAAAATGGTTTGTTGAAAGGGGGAGTTCTGATTGTTTATGCCAAGTGAATGGCAATTTGATGCGATTCGATGTCGGTTGTCAAGTTTTTGTATAGTTTGTTTTACATTTTGTGTTTCATTTGGGTCAAGAGTTTAGTTTGTTTTCAATTTTCTTTAATGTGTTTGCATTTTAGGGGGAGTAGAAAATTTTCAGAAAATCCAAAAACATTAGAAAATTTGAAAAAACCAAAAACATGATAAAAATCAAAAATGAGTTTTGTTGTCAAAAAGAGGAAATGATAGTACATCAGTGGACTGTCACAACATGCTAAAGAATTGGAATGTTTAAATGTGATAAACAATCTCACTACGGATGTGTCAGTAGGTTTTTGCACATTTAGTAAATTGTGACGAGATATAAACCTAAATTCAAACTTGCTTAGTTCGTGGGGAACAACTTCTTGGATATATGGGTAACCCCCGAAATCTTGTTTGAAAGGTCCCTCTTTCTGAGATACTAGGTCTTTATACTCAGTGATATCTGGGGTATTATCCCGGGACTTCTGCTGTATGGAAATACTGACCTAGTCCCCGCATAATACTTTCTGCAATGCTTTGAAATATAAGCTCACCCTCAGCAAGTTGATGAAACAATAAAATTGATAGTCACTGCTGTTGTAAACAAAAGATCCTCTAAAGGGGACCCACCTAAAGTCGAGCCGTCATCTCTCTGCTGAACGGAAGTTCTGACCTGAGCTCTCACGGCCCTCGCAATATAACCCCTTTACAGATATCATCTAGGTATACTCACCTGTAAGACTGAATATTGGGATCTGGATACGGGAGTATATTCAAGTAGTGGGACGCACGGATAAGTTCAAGTGCTTAAAACATTAATATCGTATCTCGGATCAGTTGAACTTTGTGTGAAAATTTAAGTGGACAAATATACTGACAATCTAGGTGAATTGTTTAGAACTTAAAATGAAATGAAGCTTAACGGTATTGGTGACATGTCTCAGAAACTGATATGATCCTCTTACACGAACTCACAAAAATATTGTCTGTAAATATTTCTTTACTGCATTTACTTTCTTTCGAAAATCCAAAAAGATTTTGTGTGTGTTTTAGCATAATTTTTGAAAAAGTCAAAAAGATTTTCGACAACTGATGTTGGAGAGCTGATTTTCAAAATTCCGAGTGCTAAACATGATGACTATGTGGTGAGGGGGAGTCTGTGTTTAAAATCAGAATGTATTCACAATCTAATTCTACAAATTGGTTCATCAAAATCTTTGTGTGTGATCTTTGTGTGATCTGTTGGTGCATATCTCTATAGTTAAAATTTACTATGAGGTAGAGTTTATGCAGGTTTCAGTATGAGCTGGGTTTAAAGATCATGAACTGGAAAAGAGACAGATGACGATATTGGAATCAAAGTTGTGTGAAAGAAAGCCAGGTTGATCGATCCTGAGAAGCTTATGTTTAAGAGAGCCAGGTTCCAAAACCTGAGGATTCTGTGAACAGAGCATGAGCTAGGTTTCAATTCTGTGGACAAAGTGTAACATTTGTGCTTGAAATCATTGTGAACAGTTCAATTATCAATAAAACAATGTTATTTGATCGCAATGTTTGTTTGTTTATGTTTTACATTTTCCATGTTTTGACTTTTGTTCGATTTTAAAGCTTACATCGCTTTCTGGAGAATTATACGCAAACTCGTGCGTAAACGTACTCAGTTTAATGCGACAAATACTCCGGAACATCAACATATACTTAACATACCTTAAATAACCTTTACATAACTTAGAAATAAGTCTTGAAGGCTTTGGTATGGCAAAAACAAGTTAATTCGCCTACAGGGACTAAATTCGACAAACTGCGAAAGTATGACTATTCGTACTAAAACAGACATTCCGAAACATGACCATAAGTTAAACACACCTTAAATATCCTTTATATAGCTTAGAAATATGCTTTGAGGGGTTCGGTGTGCTAAAATAAACTTTTGGATCATTCAGGGACTAAAAGTGTCAAAAAGCGCATAAGTTTGCACTTTCGCGCATAACTTACGTTCTGAATACATCCGAACATCCAAAAATTTATGTAAGCATCATAATATTATGTCTTAGTGTTTGGCATGAGAAAAATCCATTCGTCGCGTCATTTGGATCGTTTTTCGCGCTTATGCGCATTCCGTCGTAATTAAGCGAACATCGCAATCGTCGACCAAACGAACCAACATCCGGCATATTTTGAGCATGTTTCATGTCCACAATGTTTAAGCATCATTTTAGGGCCTTAAAGATGGCTTAACAGGCCTTAAACATGTCGGAAATGGCCTTAAACCACAACAGGGACCTAAACTGTCATTTTTGAAAGTTGCTTTCTGATCAGGGCATCCAGGCGGCCCGCGTAAACCCAGGGTGACCCTTTACGCGGCCCGCGACAACCCTTCAGATCAGCAAAGGTCGTTTTTCCAGCTGCTAGCAGCCTTTCAGCACTACAAAGGGCAATGCCTCTTGCAAATCTCTGGGGTTGGGGTCACATTATGATACCACAACATTGCGACACTTGTACGGACGAGATTCGAGCACATAAATCGATAAAACGATCCTAACGGTCTTGCATATCCTATAAATACCCCCCATTCTTGTTTAAAACCCACAAATCTGATCTAAAAGCTCTAAGTTGATGCCATTGCTTCATACCTGAGCTCTTGGATCAAGATTAGCTTTCGGGGACCTTTCGTAAGTGTTCTTTCGCTCTTTTATCGCTTTTCGAGTTCTAAAGTCAAGCTTTGTTTGACTTTCTGCGTTGACCAGTTTATGGTCAACACGAAGTTCGTTTGAACTTCATAACGTGAGCGTGATCACGATGGTTATAGTCCATAGTGACTATACCTACTGATTACCACGTTATCTAGGCTCAGTGACGAGTCGTAGTTTTGACCAAAATGCGCATTCTTGCGTATTTTGTAACCAAACTACTTATAGGTATCAAAACCGTTTGTTTTGATACCAAACCTGTTTTCTAAACTTAGTTAAGCATGTTTTAACATGCTTAGCTCGTCACTTTTAGTTTAGTGCTTATATAGGGTCGTAAGGTAAGCGATCTAAACAATCGCTTATACTTTCGAACCCGACCCATTTGGTCGATCTTTAGGATCCGACTAAACACATTAAGTGACCATAATTGTATAGGGAATAACCTTCCGAGGTTATACCTTATGGTCACATCGTTTGAGTAGTTGTATGATAGGTAGTATATAAGCCTTAGGTAAATTACCAAAATGCCCTTTTTACGCCAAAATTCATATTAAGCATATGTAACATAACTTTTGGTATCTAAAATTGATTTGGCAACAATATTAGACATGTTAAGGCATATTTTACTTATCATAGGGCTAGTAAGGCGTTCCGAACACGTTTTACGCGAACAACGCGTTAAAGTAGCATAAGCTACCTAAACGGGTCGTAATGGGTCGTAAGCACTTAGGTTAGGTTTCATTTTAGTATGTGGGCTTTGTTAAACCATATTACACGAGTCTCCATACTCGTTTGGTTTACGAACCCCCATTCTATCCAATCCTCCGATTTAGGTCCGGTATATTAACATAGTTACCTATATTAAGGTGTCGTTTGATATCCGTGATCTCTAGCATTGTTTGGTTCTTACACAAGGATTACTAAGCAATCTCAAGTGAGTACATATACCCCTCTTTTATTGTTTTCCAAACTGTTTTGGGGTGAAACACATGTGCCTACTTGTTACTTTCGTGCTTTCCTGTTTTCACATCAGATACTTGCTATGCTCATTAGTACATGATTTACATTACATTGTTTCGCTATGTATGTTTACTTAGCATACTTAGTACATTGTTTCGCTATGTATGTTTACTTAGCATACTTAGTACATTGTTTACTTTACATTTCTGCTATGTATGTTGACTGATAGCATGCTAGTACATTGATTTACATGACTTTTCTGCTTTGTATGTTAACTTAGCATACTTAGTACATTGTTTTCATATAACATGTTTCACATTTGCTATGACATTTGGTTTGCACAAACGGGACTAATATACGTTCATTAACATTAGCTACGCCGCTCGGTAGTAAGTAGTGGTACCATAGGACTTGACAAATCCCATTCCTGACATCCCGGGTTTATTTGGATGTAAGGAATGACTGAATCCGAAAACATTTCTTTTGAAAACCTTGACTTAGGGTTATCCGACTATCTCAAGGCTTGAATGTATGCGTTAACTTACCACATAAATGTTTGTATCAATGTAACATGCATCTACTTTGCAAAACATAACTTTTTGATATATTCAAAATACTTTGTTTTGTACATTTCTACATTTGTATTATGTGATAATACCTTACTTACAATACATAACATTTGTTACACATTACTTGACTACATTTGGACTTTTAACATTTGACATGGCCTATACGAGGACTTTTTGACAATTGGTTTAAACACGAACTTTATACATGGGTGGTTTGTTTAAGTGATTTAAGTAACGAGACGTGTGTAATATGATACAAGCATGGTGGATACGCCGCTGGTACTTCCTATATATAAATGTTTGTATGGTATTACATATCGTAGCGTTATTTGAATCATTTCAATTTAGACATATAACATTTTGTACAAATAACATATCTTTCACAAGACATTGCTTTACAAACAACTTCTTTAATACAACTCATTTTACTTGGTTATTTATTTAACCATGTATTATTCTTTTATGTATACATATCGTCTGATCTTTTTGCTTTTCAAATGACTTACAAAACAAAACAATTCACAAGGTTCATGACTGAATTTTATTAAACGGTTCTTAAATCTTAAGTCATGAATCCTAGTTTCACAAAACCTATGTATCTGACAGGCATTTTTATGCTGACGTACCTATTTTCACATGTGTTTTCAGGAGCTTTTGCGTAGGATGATGATCATGACACTAGGGCGGACCTGTGCCTTAGAGACATAAAATGAAGATAGACTTAGTGTAACTATGTTATGTACTCTTGGTTTTCATGTTTAAAACAATGTTACTCTATTGTTGATAGATAAAACGAAACTTTGTATGCCATGGTTGTGAAACAATTAATTCTGTTACAACACTCCCCGACGTTTCCGCCACGCTTGGTTGTCCCACGTGGTCGGGGTGTGACAGAAGAGTTGGTATCAGAGCCAATGGTTATAGGGAATTAGGTTATTAGTAATGCTTTGACCTAGACAATAACTTTCTAGGACCCTAACACAAGTTATCTTGTATTTAGATTTTTAAAACATGCACTTCACCTATCCTTAGGTGATAACCACAACGAGAACATCGATTCCGAATCCGCTTTGAAAAATTAATCATCTGTTCTAGGATGATTGATTACTAGGTTTTGAACCCTCTGTTATAAGGTTTTGAACCCTCTGTTATAAGGTTTTGAACCCCTTTGAATTTTCAAAAATCTCGTCAAAGTTTTGGGTTTTAATAGTGTGAACACGTGCGAATTGGAAGAGTCAATGCCTGTACCCTAGGTTTTCTGTCTAAGGCTAGAGTGTTCGTACAAAATCCACATAATCGGACCAGTCACTCTTACCTGGGAACTCTTGGGGTGAGTGTTCACTTATAGGCGAACATGTCTTCGCGATACATTATTTTTGACCCATTTACTTTGATTAGACATTGTGTGTCGCTTGTTTGCTTAGCGATGCATAACCACCATCTTTGCTTTGGTTGAAATTGTTTCATCTCATTCTCTTCATCCAATCATCTCACTCGTTTCGTTTCATGTTTTCCTCTTTTAGAATGCCTCCTCGACGCGAAAACCAGATAGCGACTGCCGAGCTGGCAGAAATTATTGCGCAGCAAATGGCTGCTCAATTCCCAAACCTCTTTGCTCAATGGAACCAAGCCAACAACAACAACAATGCTCCATGCAATTTCAAGAATTTTAACTCGGCTAAACCACTCAAGTTTAGTGGTTCTGAAGGAGCAACTAGGCTTCTTCAATGGTTCGAGAGCATTGAGAATACTTTCCCTCACGTGCAGTGTCCTGACAATCGCAAGGTCGAGTTTTCTTCGAGTGTGTTTCAGAAGAGGGCTCTTACGTGGTGGAACGGGGTAATGAGAGACCGTGGTGCAGAAGTTTCTCTAGCATAGACATGGGCTGAACTTAGGGCCCTTATGATGAGGGAGTTCTGTCCTCGTCATGAACAGTGAGCTTTGGAGAAAGAGTTTGATGACTTAAAACAATACAGTGGCGAGCACCGGGCATATACTGATAGGTTTGAGGAGTTGAGTCTGCTTTGCCCAACAATGGTTGCCCCACTCGACAAGGCTATCGAAAGGTACACTGACGGCCTACCTGACTCGGTACAAGACATCATTACTGGTAGTAACCCTACCACACTCCGTCAGGCGATCGAGTTAGCAGCGACATTGACTGAGTCGCAGGTTCGAAAGGGAAAGCTGCACAAAAAGGGTGACAAGGGTAAGAAGCAGGCGTCTGACAACGAGGATAGCAAGAAAGGTCAAAACAAGAAGGGAAAGGATTCTGGTTCCTCAAAGGGGTCTAGGAAGCGAAAGGCTTCCCAAAACTATGCCGTTACTACACAGGCTCAAGCTGCACCAAATCAGCCTGCGCAACCACAAGCCAAGAAGCCTTATCTTGGCAATGCACCTTTGTGCAACAGGTGTAACGGCCATCACCCACCTCATCTTCAGTGTCGTCAATGCACCAACTGTGGAAGAAATGGTCATCTTGCTGCCACCTGCTGCATTCCTGCTAACCAGAATCAGGCAGTTCAGAACCCAGCCCAACAAATTGCTCAGCCTCTTGCTCAGCAACAAGGTTAAGCTGCACGACCTCATTTTCCTCCTGGTTTGTGCTACAATTGTGGGGATCTGACCCACTACAGAAACCGATGCCCAAGGCTAGCCAACCAGAATCAGATTCCAAATCAGAATCAGGCTCAGGCTCGAGGTTGAGTCTTCAACATGAACGCACAAGAGGCACAAGCAGATGATAATGTGGTGAACGGTACGTTCTTTATTAATAATCAGCCAGCATCTGTTCTTTTTGATTCGGGTGCCGATAAGAGTTTTGTGTCATTATCTTTTGAACTATTGCTTCGCGTGTTTAGAACGAAACTAGGTAAGCCATTGACAGTAGAAGTGGCTAGTGGTGAACCCATTGTTCTTGATTCTGTTCTCCGCAACTGCCAGGTGAACCTTAACAACCATCTTTTTCCTATTGACCTCACGCCTATGCAACTTGGAAGCTTCGACGTTATTGTGGGCACGTATTGGTTAGCCAAGCATCGCGCAGAGGTAGTTTGTTTTGAGAAGATCATTCATGTGCCGCTTTCGACAGGTGAGATCCTACAGGTTCGTGGTGAGAAACCTGCTGGTGGTCTCAAACTCATGTCTTGTTTTAAAGCTCGGAAGTATCTGCGAAAGAACTATGTGGCCTTTTTGGCACATGTTGTAGCAGATAAGGGCAAAGGTAAGTCTATTCAAGATATTCCTGTTGTTCGGGACTATTCTGAGGTATTCCCTGAAGAGTGGTGTACCCCCAGCACGCCAAGTCGAGTTCCGTATTGATCTCGTACCTGGTGCAAATCCCATTGCCAGAGCTCCATATCGTCTTGCACCGTCTAAGATGCAAGAGTTGTCTAAGCAGCTTCAGGAACTCTCTGACAATGGTTTTATCCGTCCTAGCTTTTCACCTTGGGGTGCTCCCGTTCTTTTTGTTAAGAAGAAGGATGGATCTTTTAGGATGTGTATCGATTATCGTGAACTTAACAAGCTCACCATCAAGAATCGATATCCCCTACCTCGCATCGATGATCTCTTTGATCAATTGCAGGGCGCTTCTTATTTTTCAAAGATTGATCTGCGATCTGGATATCATCAACTTCGTGTGCATGAAGAATATATTCCCAAGACACCGTTCCGCACTCGTTATGGGCATTATGAGTTCACAGTCATGCCATTCGGTTTGACTAATGCTCCTACTGTTTTCATGGACTTGATGAATAGGGTCTGCAAGCCTTATTTGGATAAGTTCATCATCATTTTCATTGATGACATTTTGATATATTCTAAGACGCGAGCTGATCATGAGCAACATCTTCGTCTTACTTTGGAACTCCTAAAGAAAGAGCAACTTTTCGCCAAATTCTCCAAGTGTGAATTCTTGCTTAAAGAAGTTCAATTCTTAAGACATATTGTCAACGAACAAGGTATTCATGTAGATCCCTCCAAGATCAGTGCGATTAGGGATTGGGATACGCCTACTACTCCTACTGAAGTTCGTTCTTTTCTTGGTCTAGCGGGTTATTATCGCCGCTTCATAGAAAATTTCTCAAAGATTGCAGTTCCTCTAACTGCTCTAACTCAGAAGAACAAACCCTTTGATTGGGGATTCAAGCAAGAGGAAGCGTTTCTGACTTTGAAACAAAAACTTTGTGACGCGCCTGTTCTTACTTTGCCTGAGGGCAATGATGATTTCGTCATTTATTGCGATGCATCTAAATTAGGTCTTGGCTGCGTCCTGATGCAAAGAAACAAAGTCATAGCATACGCATCGAGGCAGTTGAAGATACATGAGAAGAACTAAACCACTCATGATCTTGAGTTGGGTGCAGTTGTCTTCGCTCTTAAAATTTGGAGACACTATTTGTACGGTACAAAATGTGTGGTTTTCACGGACCACAAAAGTCTCCAGCATATCTTCAATCAGAAAGAACTCAACATGAGGCAGCGACGTTGGGTGGAGCTTCTAAATGACTATGACTGCGAAATTCGCTACCATCCTGGTAAGGCGAATGTCGTGGCCGATGCTTTGAGTCGCAAGGAACGTGCTAAGCTTCATTGTGTTCGTGTTCAATCCGATATTCAAGCTTAATCCAATATCCAATCCCGCATTTCTCAGGCTCAACAATCTTGTGTTTCACAAGGTATGATGGATAAGGAATTTCCTTATCACATAACACCTGCTCTTGAACTGAAGGACAATAGATCATATTACTTCATGGACCGTTTGTGGGTCCCAAGCCAAGATAATCTTCGTACCTTGCTTATGGATGAAGCCCATAAGTCTCGTTATTCTATTCATCCTGGCTCAGATAAGATGTATAAGGATCTTCGTATTCAGTATTGGTGGCCTGGTATGAAGAAAGACATTGCCTTATATGTATCAAAATGCCTTACCTGTCTTAAGGTTAAGGCTGAACATCAGCGTCCTTCTGGTTTATTGGAGCAACCAGAGATCCCAGTTTGGAAATGGGAAAACGTTACTTTGGATCTCATTACTAAACTCCCGCGCACAAAGAAAGGTCATGATGCCATCTGGGTAGTCGTTGATCGTCTTACCAAGTCAGCGCATTTCTTGATAACCCGTGAGGATTTTTCAGCTGACAAACTTGCTAAAATCTACGTGGATGAAATTGTAGCTCGACATGGTGTTCCTTTGAACATCATTTCTGATAGAGATGCTCATTTCACTTCTCATTTTTGGAGAACCATGCAATCTGCTATGGGGACCCAACTTAATCTGAGCACAGCTTATCATCCGCAAATGGATGGTCAGTCTGAAAGAACAATCCAGACTCTGGAGGATATGCTTTGAGCTTGTGTGATCGATTTTGGTGGTGGTTGGGATTCACATCTTCCGTTGATTGAATTCTCCTACAACAACAGTTATCACTCTAGCATCAACATGGCTCCTTTCGAGGCTCTCTATGGTCGAAAATGTCGTTCACCAGTCTGCTGGAATGAGATCGGTGAGGCTCAGCTTACTGGACCTGCCCTCATTTTAGAAACAACAGATAAGGTTAAGAAAGTTCGTGATAACCTTCAGACAGCTAGAAGCCGTCAAAAGAGTTACGCGGACCTAAAACGCAAGCCCCTGGATTTTCAAGTCGGTGATCGTGTATTACTTAAGGTCTCACCTTGGAAAGGTGTGATCAGGTTTGGAAAGAAAGGAAAACTTGCACCTAGATACGTTGGACCATTCAAGATCGTCGAAAGAATCAGTAAGGTAGCCTACATACTTGAGTTACCTCCTGAACTTGGAAATGTTCATCCAACCTTTCACGTGTCCAATCTCAAGAGGTGTTTAGCTGATGAGAACCTCCACATACCGCTTGACGAAATTCGTGTTGATAAAACACTGAAATTTGTTGAGAAACCGGTGGAAATCATGGAACGTGAAGTCAAGTGGCTTAAACGCAAGCGCATTCCTTTGGTCAAGGTTCGCTGGGAATCTAAACGTGGACCCGAGTTTACTTGGGAACGTGAAGATCAAATGAAGGCGAAGTATCCGCATCTTTTTCCACATGTTTCCTCTAAATAAATTTCGGGACGAAATTTCCGCAAGTAGGGGAGACTGTAACATTTGTGGTTGAAATCATTGTGAACAGTTCAATTATCAATAAAACAATGTTATTTGATCCCAATGTTTGTTTGTTTATGTTTTACATTTTCCATGTTTTGACTTTTGTTCGATTTTAAACTCTACATCGCTTTCTGGAGAATTATACGCAAACTGGTGCGTAAACGTACTCAGTTTAATGCGACAAATACTCCGGAACATCAACATATACTTAACATACCATAAATAACCTTTACATAACTTAGGAATAAGTTTTGAAGGCTTTGGTATGGCAAAACAAGTTAATTCGCCTACAGGGACTAAATTCGACAAACTGCGAAAGTATGACTATTCGTACTAAAACAGACATTCCGGAACATGACCATAAGTTAAACACACCTTAAATATCCTTTATATAGCTTAGAAATAGGATTTGAGGGGTTCGGTGTGCTAAAATAAACTTTTGGATCATTCAGGGACTAAAAGTGTCAAAAAGCGCATAAGTTTGCACTTTCGCGCATAACTTACGTTCTGAATACATCCGGACATCCAATAATTTATGTAAGCATCATAATACTATGCCTTAGTGTTTGGCATGAGAAAAATCCATTCGTCGCGTCATTTGGATCGTTTTTCGCGCTTATGCGCATTCCGTCGTAATTAAGCGAACATCGCGATCGTACGACCAAACGAACCAACATCCGGCATATTTTTGAGCATGTTCCATGTCCACAATGTTTAAGCATCATTTTAGGGCCTTAAAGATGGCTTAACAGGCCTTAAACATGTCGGAAATGGCCTTAAACCACAACAGGGACTTAAACTGTCATTTTTGAAAGTTGCTTTCTGATCAGGGCATCCAGGCGGCCCGCGTAAACCCAGGGTGACCCTTTACATGGCCCGCGACAACCCTTCAGATCAGCAAAGGTCGTTTTTCCAGCTGCTAGCAGCCTTTCAGCACTCCAAAGGGCAATGCCTCTTGCAAATCTCTGGGGTTGGGGTCACATTATGATACCACAACATTGCGACACTTGTACGGACGAGATTCGAGCACGTAAATCGATAAACGATCCTAACGGTCTTGCATATCCTATAAATACCCCCCATTCTTGTTTAAAACCCACAAATCTGATCTAAAAGCTCTAAGTTGATGCCATTGCTTCATACCTGAGCTCCTGGATCAAGATTAGCTTTCGGGGACCTTTCGTAAGTGTTCTTTCGCTCTTTTATCGCTTTTCGAGTCCTAAAGTCAAGCTTTGTTTGACTTTCTGCGTTGACCAGTTTATGGTCAACACGAAGTTCGTTTGAACTTCATAACGTGAGCATGATCACGATGGTTATAGTCCATAGTGACTATACCTACTCATTACCACGTTATCTAGGCTCAGTGAAGAGTCGTAGTTTCGGCCAAAATGCGCATTCTTGCGATTTTGTAACCAAACTACTCATAGGTATCAAAACCGTTTGTTTTGATACCAAACCTGTTTTCTAAACTTAGTTAAGTATGTTTTAACATGCTTAGCTCATCACTTTTAGTTTAGTGCTTATATAGGGTCGTAAGGTAAGCGATCTAAACAATCGCTTATACTTTCGAACCCGACCCATTTGGACGATCTTTAGGATCCGACCAAACACATTAAGTGACCATAATTGTATAGGGAATAACCTTCCGAGGTTATACCTTATGGTCACATCGTTTGAGTAGTTGTATGATAGGTAGTATATATGCCTTAGGTAAATTACCAAAATGCCCTTTTTACGCCAAAATTCATATTAAGCATATGTAACATAACTTTTGGTATCTAAAACTGATTTGGCAACAATATTAGACATGTTAAGGCATATTTTACTTATCATAGGGCTAGTTAGGCGTTCCGAACGCGTTTTATGCGAACGACGCGTTAAAGTAGCATAAGCTACCTAAGCGGGTCGTAATGGGTCGTAAGCACTTAGGTTAGGTTTCATTTTAGTATGTGGGCTTTGTTAAACCATATTACATGAGTCTCCATACTCGTTTGGTTTACGAACCCCCATTCTATCCAATCCTCCGATTTAGGTCCGGTATATTAACATAGTTACCTATATTAAGGTGCCGTTTGATATCCGTGATCTCTAGCATTGTTTGGTTGTTACACAAGGATTACTAAGCAATCTCAAGTGAGTACATATACCCCTATTTTACTGTTTTCCAAACTGTTTTGGGGTGAAACACATGTGCCTACTTGTTACTTTCGTGCTTTCCTGTTTTCACATCATATACTTGCTATGCTCATTAGTACACTATTAGTACATGATTTACATTACATTGTTTCGCTATGTATGTTTACTTAGCATATTTAGTACATTGTTTACTTTACATTTCTGCTATGTATGTTGACTGATAGCATGCTAGTACATTGATTTACATGACTTTTCTGCTTTGTATGTTAACTTAGCATATTTAGTACATTGTTTTCATATAACATGTTCCAAATTTGCTATGACATTTGGTTTGCACAAACGGGACTTATATACGTTCATTAACATTAGCTACGCCGCTCGGTAGTAAGTAGTGGTACCATAGGACTTGACAAATCCCATTCCTGACATCCCAGGTTTGTTTGGATGTAAGGAATGACTGAATCCGGAAACATTTCTTTTGATAACCTTGACTTAGGGTTATCCGACTGTCTCAAGGCTTGAATGTATGCGTTAACTTACCACATAAATGTTTGTATCAATGTAACATGCATCTACTTTGCAAAACATAACTTTTTGATATATTCAAAATACTTTGTTTTGTACATTTCTACATTTGTATTATGTGATAATACCTTACTTACAATACATAACATTTGTTACACATTACTTGACTACATTTGGACTTTTAACATTTGACATGGCTTACACGAGGACTTTTTGACAATTGGTTTAAACACGAACTTTATACATGGGTGGTTTGTTTAAGTGATTTAAGTAACAAGACGTGTGTAATATGATACAAGCATGGTGGATACGCCGCTGGTACTTCCTATATATAAATGTTTGTATGGTATTACATATCGTAGCATTATTTGAATCATTTCAATTTAGACATATAACATTTTGTACAAATAACATATCTTTCACAAGACATTGCTTTACAAACAACTTCTTTTATACAACTCATTTTACTTGGTTATTTATTTAACCATGTATTATCGCTTTTCAAATGATTTACAAAACAAAACAATTCACAAGGTTCATGACTGAATTTTATTAAATGGTTCTTAAATCTTAAGTCATGAATCCTAGTTTCACAAAACCTATGTATCTCATAGGCATTTTTATGCTGACGTACCTATTTTCACATGTGTTTTCAGGAGCTTTTGCGTAGGATGATGATCATGACACTAGGGCGGACCTGTGCCTTAGAGACATAAAATGAAGATAGACTTAGTTTAACTATGTTATGTACTCTTGGTTTTCATGTTTAAAACAATGTTACTCTATTGTTGATAGATAAAATGAAACTTTGTATGCCATGGTTGTGAAACAATTAATTCTGTTACAACACTCCCCGACGTTTCCGCCACGCTTGGTTGTCCCACGTGGTCGGGGTGTGACACAAAGTTTGATCCAGGCTAACGATCATGGACAAAGTGTGAAAGTCAGACAACGATCCTGAAACAGATGATGCTGAAGATTTAAAGGAATGCCAGCACATTGTTAAGGGGAGTCTGTTGATGCTGATAGAGAAAGTGAAGCCCAGAGACTGATCAAGACTAAAGATGTGAAGACATGACACAGTCAGACTCGACACTGAAGACTCGTCAACATCTGAGGGGGAGTCTGTTGGTGCATACATCTGTCGACTTCGTCTTGTATCGAGTCTTAGAATAAATTGTATAGATCAGGGCACGTAGATCGAGAAAATAGGAAGTTTTAGTGTGTTTAAAGTCTGATTTCGCTCCAGAGGTTAATTCCGCCCAAAATGTCATGTTGACACTTTCGAGCGGAATCACAAAGATTTAATTTCGCTCCAACTGACATTGTGGCATTACGAGCGAAATCAAGACCCTATATATAGGTGTCTATGAGCGAAATCAGGTATCGAGATCCTTGTATTCCATACCGAAGTGCTGCCGGTGTGAAGACTGATTGTATTTGCTGTCAGATCAATATAATCAGTAGTTATAGTGAAGATTTAGCTGTTTCTAAGTCCATTTCTTGTTTTCCGCACCTGAAATAGATCAGAACCTCTCTGAACGACTCATTCGGGTCAGTCGAACGATCCTAGACTATGGTTTGTGAAAACTCGTTTTACATATTGTGACCGATTGTTTGAGAATCCTATTGGTCAAAACTCCTTTGTTGCCCCTCTGTTAACTAAGTTACACTAGATTCTACATCTATACATCTCATTTCCTTGGACATCAAATGCTGAAACCACATACCTTTTTAACCATTCGATTCGTGTTGTAATATGCTCTTGGCTTCACTAGATGTGAATAAGGTTTGATTCGGTTTTGTGATTTCCTACCCCAATATTATCCATATACGTACACGCATGATGTAACCATAAGAAGTTAAGGTAGTACAAATTTCGAGGACGAAATTTTCTTAACAGGGGGAGAATGTGACAACTGTCAAATTTGCATGTATCCATACAATTAATTAATATTGATTTATGCTTAATAACTGTGCTTAATTACAACTGATGATATAACTATTTTCTGATTTCTGTATCATACATACATGTGCATCACATTTCATACTGTCACACCATTTATCACATACAAACTTTAGTGACATACACGATGCACAAAGCATCATTAGCACAGTTACCTGATAACTCAGAGATATACTGATAGTGCCAGTACATAGACAGACAATATTTTGAGGCCCAGTATGAGCCAGAGACAAGGTACTACACAAGTGTGGAGTGTAGGGAAGTAAGGACCATGAAACTGCGTCACAGGTGATAGTTTAAGTGCCGGAAAGTGTCTAAAACCCACTCTAAGTGCAGAATTCTGCATTAATTACCAAAATTCAGCATTTTAACATGTTAGTAATGTGCAAAAATATGGCAAAATGGTCCTGTATGCTTTCCTAAGTGTCGAGAATTAAAAGTGTCACAAAAAGTTACATAAAAGACACTATACGGTATAACTCATCACTTTAACGGAACGGTATCTAACCGAACAACCGGACATTACCCGGAACACTAAAATATTGCTAGAAGCATTGTATTTATTTTTCTGAGCTAGTTATGGTTCCCGAACACTCTAAATTACTATACAAGGCATCCTACACACTAAACATTAGATATTACCTTTAACCTTCCACCAATTAACCTACTTACCATTTCAAATTACAATTAACCCTCCCCCCCCCCATGTGATTTACGGCCCAAGGGGAGTGACCCCACCAAGATCATATTGATCTTCCCTTGATCTATCTTGGATTCACCAAGATTATGGTAAGATCTTGTATTGTACTTCACAAACACTAAAACCATTGGTTAATACTCTAACTTGGTTATAAGGAGATCTAGTATTCATCTCTCCCACACACAAACACTTCACCTTCACTCTCTCTCCCTCCCTTCTACCTCTCGGCCGAGAGCTCACACACACTCACTTTCATCTTTCAAATTCATTCAATCCATGATCATTACAAGGTGTAAGAAGGTGAATAACGAAGTGTGGAACTCACGGATCTTGAAGGACCTCCTTTACAAGCTTTTATCCACCACATTTTCAACCTTGTTCTTCCCTAGCTTTAAGCTAGTTGTAAGATTCTTGAACACCCTTGTTTACTTCATATTTTAGTGGTTAAAAGTTGTTGCTTGATGATTAACATAAGAACACTAAAGAACATAAACTTAAAGCTTGAACATAAAGTTTACATAATGATGAAATATGATGAAATATTGTTAGAATGATGTTGTTATGAATATGTTGATGATTGCTTGTTGATTTCTTGATAATATGATGTTGATCATCATATTGAACTTGTTAGATTATGATTAAAAACATGATCTAACAAGATAAGAGGTGATTATGTGTTTACATAAGATGATCATCTTCTTATTAAGACATGAACTTGAAAGTAAAATGATTTTCTTGAAAAGTAATAAACAAAGTGAGTTAGTAATCTTGTAAATCCAAGACTTGTGAATGATTTTTCTAAAAGAACCAAGTTAAAAAGGTGATTTTTGAAAGATCATGATTTTTATTAAACCCACACTATTTTTAGTAACAATACAAGCGTAGAAATACTTTTAAGACAAGAAGATGTTATAAATACACATTTTCTGCAAAATGAGTTTACAAGTTGTAAACACTTAAATTCTTCAAGAATGGAGTTTACCAAGAAGTAAATATATTTTGGAGGGTAACAAAGGCTACTAAATACTTCACCAAGTTACTACACATATTTTTTTTTGTGAAAAATCAAGTTCATGTTATTATGTAAAATATATAGTTTTTGCACTTGGTAAGTGCAAGATGATTAATGTTTTGTTGTTGATTGTTTGGGTGATTTTTGAAAAGAAAATGATATGCTAAATAGCATGGACACCTCCATTTACAAAGGAAACTGTGGCGAAATTTTCTAAAAATTCCAACACTTAGAAAATATTTTCTAACAAGTGTTTACAAGAGTATTTTTAACTTTGTTTTTCAAAATAAACTTTGCCATAGGTTTTGTTACAAAAATACAAAGTATCGGAGGTTGGTTTTTGTAAATAAAATGGGTAGATATATATTTAGAATATATATTTTATATCATGACGCTTGCGTGAATATTTGTTTACTATATGGAATAGTTATATTATTTTAGGGTAAAATAATATAACTTATCAAAATACCATGACAAGTACAATTCCAAAATAATACCAAAAATCTCATGGAATCAATATTTAAGTTACACACTTGATACTGTGAAACCGAACGCAAAAACGTAACTTATGGAATATTCCGGGAAATACTTTTACGAATATATATTTTTGGGAAATATTGTTTTGGATACAAGAAGAGAAAATATATTATTTTTGGGAGATAAAAATATATTTTCCTAGTATATTTAGAAGATATATAATTTTTAAGAAAAATATTTATTTTCTGGGACAATACATTATTGAACAAAATAAGTTTATATATATTTAAGTAAGACTTGAAATATATGGTTTTGGAAATATATATTGGGAATATATTAACATATTTTTTTTATTATTTGGAACAATACGCCGAAATACGACGCCATTACTTGGCAAGATATGCAAATACAAATACGAAAATACATGTATGAGATACCCCATCCTTGGGAAGGAAATACGAATACAAATACTTGAGAAGTATTGTTACATGTATGTCCCCCTTTTCTTTTAACTGTTTTCAGTTTTATACTTTGGGGGTGAAATACATGTTACAATTATTACAGACGTTTATTACATGGTATGAATAGCTTAAGGAGGGTTTACTACTAGATCATGTGAATGAGTAGGGCGATTAAGGCCATCAATCCTCGTTGTAGGACCGAGGGGCATGAGTGATAGATCTATTTGGGTGTAGCGAGCCCCACCTCTGAGTCCGCTGAGTGGACCATGTGGTGACTATGTCTTACAGCCGGAAGCCCGGTGCGAAATCTGCTAGGTTTGAGTCTTCCTGCATCACTTCACACTTATCAATGGCCTTGCAAACCATTGGTGATCTCTTTTTCCTTATTGCTACATAACAGTGTAACACCCCAAAATATGCAAATCATTTATGTTACCTAAAATATCTAGTCTTGTTATATTTGACCTAGTTAAGTGTTTATGTTAGTAACTTGATTAGAAGGAAGGTTATTTGACAAATAAACAATCTAAGTAATTAGAGGGACTAAACTTGTGAAAAAGAATGGAAAAAGTCTAAAAAATAAACCATTACAAATTACAAGGGGGTTGAATGTGGTAAAATGGAAAGATGAGTTATAGTAATAACAAAAACTAAAAAAACACACATCTGGGTGTGTTGGAGTTCGACGACCAGAAGGGAAGAAAGGGGGTAAACCCTAGTTGATCAAAAATCCAGCAATTGATAAGGGATTTCAAGGTTTAGTTGATGCATGAAGCTCAATTCTCGACCATCTAACCTTTCTTAACAAACGGTAAGTCGAATTTTGAGATTTGGTGATTATGAAGAAAGTGGGTTTTACCCAATCTTGAAGTTAAATGAGAAATTGAATGATTTTCAGTTAGATTAGCACTATAGAACAAGGATTATGTTGAGATTACTCATCTTAGTGTTTTAAGTAGGAAAAAACCCCATTTGTGTGAAATAATGATGATGAATGCTTAATCTGTAGGAGTAACAATTGTTAGAATGTTGTGATGGAATTATGATAAGAACTAGTAGGATTATGAATTGAACACTTGTACATGACGCATTGTTAGTAGTAAGCACGCCAAGTGTTCGATAAAATGCCTCAACTAGAAATTCTGCACTTTTGACTTGAATCACATATATGATAATCATGTCTTGAGTATGTACATAACATTTATAATGAGTTATGATGCTTTATCCCAAAAGTAGTAGTGACAAGTAAAAATGGAATGAAAAGATTTTAATGTAAACATGTTAATGTATAGGGATAAAGGAGGAGAGTTCGAGTCGCACAAAGAAAGAAGGAAATCAAGATCGAGGTACGTTAGTGTACACCTTATGTTTTTATTATGATGTCATATGTATAATGTTCTCTAATGTATTAAATTGTTATGTTGGAACCATGAGTATTGAGATATCCGATTGTTGAAAGTAAAGTTAGATCCGTCATAAGCGGATGTTGAGAAATGATTAAAATACGAAAGTTAATGCATCATGTTCGGTATTTTTAGTCGAACCGGGTATAGGAAGTTATGTATGTAATGGACGAAAGTCTACTCGATCCGTTTTTCTCGGATTGAGGTATGATGTAAGAATGTAATGACTATGATTGTTCATTGTGAACAAATCGAATGAAAGCGATGCAATGATGCTAGTATCCGTTCCTAACGGGTATGATAAGCAAAGTATGCTTAGCCTCTATTTAAGGTAAGCAGGTAATGAACTGTTTAACGGTTAGCAAAGTAATGGAATAATGATAATCCAAGAAATGGAACGAATGGGTTTATTATCTAGAATTGTTAGTGGCGAAATACTAACCTATTTATTATATTGAATGTAGGCAAATCCTCAATTTAGGCGACTTGGCAATTTGGAGCGAGCATATGCACACCTTATGGTTATCAAGCGCTTCCGCTATTACGTATTAATGTTTTGGGTCAAACGCTCGTTTTTGTGTAACATCGTTAGTGGTTACACTTTTTAACACTTGATGTATGGTTCTTAGTCGTGTCTAGTTGAACGGGTTGTAAACTTGTTTGTTTTGTTGATGGTTAAAACAGGGATATGCTCGTCTTATGGATGGGTTATGCCCAAATTTTGTTAAAATCATGTATTAATGACATAGCGTTTTTACCTTCTAAATTGCGAAAGATTTGTACATTTTAAAAGTTTATGTTTTTTAGCGTCTTTTGGATGTCATTCCTTCTAGACGCAAATAACGGATGTTTCAAGTTGGTATCAGAGCCAAAGGTTTGAGGGATTCGAGCATTTGAGGTGATGCTTGAACTCAAACCGACGGCTCGTTCAAAAGTGTGCTCGCTCCAAGATCGCCAATGAGGTAACACGTTAAGTTTTTGGTAAAATACTAGTAGGTGTAATATGTTTGGGATGTAATATATAAGTTAAGCACGTGGATGAGTATTTATGGGGGCCATACGGGAATTCCAAGGACCGTATGGCTGAAGACAAACCCGGAAAATGGTTGAATTAGCCAAATAATGTCACAGCAGCGTTTTAGCAAATCAAGAAGCCGTCGCCGACGGGCTTCCATGCCGTCGCCGACGCCCCCATTGATCCGACGCACTAACTCGCTGTCTACGGACGAAATGGGCGACGGCCACTTTTTAGAACCCGTCGCCGACGGAAGTTAAGGCCGTCGCCGACGGCTGTTAGAAATATGATCTGCTAAAAATTGTTGTTTTGCTTGTTTTTCATGATTAGGATTTTCGTATGATCTAAAAGACATTTAGATAATGATATAAGATCCTTATAAACATAAGGATAAGATACTTATGATCACAATCCGTGATCACAACGACAAAGAATTCGTAAAGAATTAAAAGTAACGATGTGAATTACATAAGGTGAATAATGAGACTTAGATGATCAAGATTTCGAATTGCACGATTACAAGTGTAGTAAACAAAGGCCGAAGTATGTGTTATATGGAAAGCTTATGATTTGTATTAAACAAAAACATGATGTTGTGCAAAGCTGGTCCGCCAGATTTTCATGTTTTTCATGTTTTAGCCAATAGTACTTTCCGAAAGCCACTTCAACGTTTATTTAGGGTCCATGTAAGGCCTAACATGATATATGTAACCATAATTAGTGGTTGCAAAGGAAAGAAATTTGTAAAGGTCAAAAGTAAAGTGTCGAATGACACGAATGAATGCTGAAAGTTTAAAAAGTGAGTAAAGTTTAAAATGTAAGAATGCGAATGAAGTGAATACGGACTAATGAACTATGATGTATGGAAAGTTTGTGAATTATAATTTAAGTTCCCATACTTCTCATAAATGCTCGTTTTATGTTCCTGTCAAGTTATTAGAAGATATAAGGAGATATGTAAAGTTATGTAGATCGTTGGCGATAAAGCAAAACTTATAAAGGTCGAATGTAACGTATGGAATGGCATGAAATGAATGACGAATGTATAAAGTGGAGTTAGAAACGTATGATAATGAATAATGAAGGAAGTAAATATAGACTAAAGTACTTGGATATGTGAAGAAGCCGGAATTGTTAATAAATGAATATAAGAATGATAAGATTAGTGGTGAAAATAATTTGAAGAATGTGAGTTACATGGAATTCGTATGAAAATTTTGATGAATGTATGCTTTAATCAGAATTAGGCATTAGAGGCTTGTACCTTGTACTTGAATGGTGTGATGCTTATGTGTATTTAATAATTTGCATTGTTATGATTAGGAGGCGAATATGTGCTAAATGCGAATCATACGAACCTATTAGTAAAGGATGTGTTAGAATTATATTATATAGTTAACTTGAATGATATTTACTATTCGTAGGATCATGAAGCATTAGCATGCGATAGTACGTGAAGGTGAATGTATATATGTGTATTGTTTGGAGGATTACGTAAATTGTATGTATGAAATACGTAGAGTATCAATATTACGGTCTATCATATTTAGATGATTACATGTTCAAAAGTTTGAAGTGTGTAAGCAAAACAGTTCACTATCTAAAAGTCAACAATATAGGGATATCATGGAATGGCCCATAGACACAAATGTTAAAGTAAAGAGTTAATGTGTTATGTATTAAGTGATTTACGTGTTATGCTTGACGACAGTTTTGTTGTATGGATTGGAAATGAGATAACTAATAATAAATGTCTCATTTATATGAAAATTCTACTAACAAAAGTCGATTAACGCATGAATAGAAAGAAGGTGAATTCGCAGTCACTTCGAATTTATTTACATAAAGATGTATGCGTGTTAGAATAATTGAAATTAAGTGGAACGTATAAATAAATGAGAACTTGGTAATGTTAATGAAAGGTATGGAAAGGATATTAGTCCAGATGTTAGCTAAGGACGTTCTGTAAGTGAATTCGAATTGAAGGTATGTACAACACGTACTACAAAACTTATATGCAAAAAGTTATGGGTGGTAGTTGACCTTAAAAGGTTATATTGTAGAAGTCAGTAAATAATAATTACTTACAAATATTGGAAGAATTACGTAAGGAATACAACGTGTAATGTAGGATACTCATTAGTAAGAGACGTGTTAGAGAACGTAGGTGAATTAACACCAAATACGGTGAACGAACAAATGGAAATGGTATATTAAGAAATGGTCATGTATTGACCGAAGCTCAAAAAAAAAAAAAAAAAAAAAAAAAAAAAAAAAAAAAAAAAAAAACACGAGAATCATCTCACTTATGTCAGGTCAAGCTAGCAAAAAGGGGGTCCAATGATTCTTAAAGGAACTGATTCAACTATGTAAGAAATGAAAGAACAGTATGTAAGAAATGGAATGTATGATATGTTTTAGCATACACGTAAGAAAATTGTGAAAGAAACAATAGGCAAACAAACACCCTGTAGGACACAATTATGAAAGGTTATGTACTAACTATTTATTTATAGATAAATATGATGGAATTCCTAGTGAGGTGATAGTAATAAAGCTAGTGGAAGGATGCCCGTGAGTGGGAGCATATTTCATGAATGAATGAGACTAATTCTGGTACGGAAGGTACGTACAAAGAAGCGGATTGATCCGGCACACGGATAACCGACTTATACGTTGAAAGTGAGGTTAGTAAACTGTTTAATTCTTAGTTAATGATTAAGAATCCGTAGATTTATTTGTAAGTATGAACAAAATGAATGGTAGAATAATTATGGTATGCTATACAGTGATCGACCTGTAATGGTCAGCGTGAGAAGGTATGAATGTCATTAAGAGGGAGAGTTAAAGGCCTTAAATGAAAGTTTGAGTTGAATTGGTTAAACGTTAGTATGGTGCTCGTACACAAGATACCTAGTTGTTATCATAAGTAGTTCATGTAAGGAGCTAATATTAAAGTGTGCGAAGGATTAAATTCAAGGCTAAACTCAAACTTGTAACTAGTTCAAGTGACGGTGGTAATCGTAGAATGACTCCTTGTACTCGTATTAAGTATGGAAAAGTAATTAGGAAGTGGGAAGCTTTGTATTAGTACCACTAAATCATTAAATGTCTACAGTATACGTATAATGTTAAGCTAAGCCCTCATATGAGCAAGAAAGTAATTGGAAGAACGTTAGTAATGGGATGATAGGGTTGCTTATAATTACAATAATGAATTATGTCGTGCATAATTCGTGTGCGGAATAAAATAAATCGATTTATTTATATTGGTAAATGTATGAATATGTTACGCTTATTTAGAAAGATAGAAACAAGCCGTAAGCATAAGCTTGTACGACCAATAGTATACACTGGGAATAAATTTCAATGAACGAACCGCTAGTGATGATGTATGCTGGGAACTAGCATTATAAAGTGAAAACGACATTAATAAGAGCTCTGGATCAGATTCTGACTTATATGAGATTATGAAAGTAATTTACTTGATTAAGAACGGAGGGACAATGCGTACAAATACGTTTATGCATGAATGAAACTCTTGCCAAGATCCCGAATGCGTCTATGTTTTATTAAGCATCGTGAATGAATAGATGAAAAAGTAAGAGTAGAAGTGGTCTACTTGAGATGAGAAAGGTTTCGGGGACGAAACCTCCTTTAAGGGGGGTAGACTTGTAACACCCCAAAATATGCAAATCATTTATGTTACCTAAAATATCTAGTCTTGTTATATTTGACCTAGTTAAGTGTTTATGTTAGTAACTTGATTAGAAGGAAGGTTATTTGACAAATAAACAATCTAAGTAATTAGAGGGACTAAACTTGTGAAAAAGAATGGAAAAAGTCTAAAAAATAAACCATTACAAATTACAAGGGGGTTGAATGTGGTAAAATGGAAAGATGAGTTATAGTAATAACAAAAACTAAAAAAACACACATCTGGGTGTGTTGGAGTTCGACGACCAGAAGGGAAGAAAGGGGGTAAACCCTAGTTGATCAAAAATCCAGCAATTGATAAGGGATTTCAAGGTTTAGTTGATGCATGAAGCTCAATTCTCGACCATCTAACCTTTCTTAACAAACGGTAAGTCGAATTTTGAGATTTGGTGATTATGAAGAAAGTGGGTTTTACCCAATCTTGAAGTTAAATGAGAAATTGAATGATTTTCAGTTAGATTAGCACTATAGAACAAGGATTATGTTGAGATTACTCATCTTAGTGTTTTAAGTAGGAAAAAACCCCATTTGTGTGAAATAATGATGATGAATGCTTAATGTGTAGGAGTAACAATTGTTAGAATGTTGTGATGGAATTATGATAAGAACTAGTAGGATTATGAATTGAACACTTGTACATGACGCATTGTTAGTAGTAAGCACGCCAAGTGTTCGATAAAATGCCTCAACTAGAAATTCTGCACTTTTGACTTGAATCACATATATGATAATCATGTCTTGAGTATGTACATAACATTTATAATGAGTTATGATGCTTTATCCCAAAAGTAGTAGTGACAAGTAAAAATGGAATGAAAAGATTTTAATGTAAACATGTTAATGTATAGGGATAAAGGAGGAGAGTTCGAGTCGCACAAAGAAAGAAGGAAATCAAGATCGAGGTACGTTAGTGTACACCTTATGTTTTTATTATGATGTCATATGTATAATGTTCTCTAATGTATTAAATTGTTATGTTGGAACCATGAGTATTGAGATATCCGATTGTTGAAAGTAAAGTTAGATCCGTCATAAGCGGATGTTGAGAAATGATTAAAATACGAAAGTTAATGCATCATGTCCGGTATTTTTAGTCGAACCGGGTATAGGAAGTTATGTATGTAATGGACGAAAGTCTACTCGATCCGTTTTTCTCGGATTGAGGTATGATGTAAGAATGTAATGACTATGATTGTTCATTGTGAACAAATCGAATGAAAGCGATGCAATGATGCTAGTATCCGTTCCTAACGGGTATGATAAGCAAAGTATGCTTAGCCTCTATTTAAGGTAAGCAGGTAATGAACTGTTTAATGGTTAGCAAAGTAATGGAATAATGATAATCCAAGAAATGGAACGAATGGGTTTATTATCTAGAATTGTTAGTGGCGAAATACTAACCTATTTATTATATTGAATGTAGGCAAATCCTCAATTTAGGCGACTTGGCAATTTGGAGCGAGCATATGCACACCTTATGGTTATCAAGCGCTTCCGCTATTACGTATTAATGTTTTGGGTCAAACGCTCGTTTTTGTGTAACATCGTTAGTGGTTACACTTTTTAACACTTGATGTATGGTTCTTAGTCGTGTCTAGTTGAACGGGTTGTAAACTTGTTTGTTTTGTTGATGGTTAAAACAGGGATATGCTCGTCTTATGGATGGGTTATGCCCAAATTTTGTTAAAATCATGTATTAATGACATAGCGTTTTTACCTTCTAAATTGCGAAAGATTTGTACATTTTAAAAGTTTATGTTTTTTAGCGTCTTTTGGATGTCATTCCTTCTAGACGCAAATAACGGATGTTTCAAACAGGGACTTACATATATACTTACAACGTTACAAAGGTTTATACATACACACAAACGAACACATGAACTCGCTCAACTTTTGTTGATGTTTTTCAAACTACATGTATTTCAGGGAAATTGTAAAGTGGATCTGGCGGGCGTGGAAGTTTTTATGCTGCGTTAAGAATAAAGATGTCATCCATGGTCTTTGAGTTTGGTTAGTGTGTCTTATTCCTGGACGAGACACGTCTTCCAAACCTTGGTGTTATTCAATAACTTTTTGACGAGTCTTTAATGAACTCATAAACAATTTGTAAGATTTGTAAAACTTGAATCTGAAGTCTACGCTTTAAAACGATGTTGTTATGTTTTACACTTATGTCATGGATGACAAACCTATGGTTTTATCATATAGTTGATGTTATGATTGAATGCAATGATATTAAGAAAGTCACACCAAAATCACGCTTCCGCAAAAGTCAGGGTGTGAATATATATATATATATATACATATACATATATATATATATGTGTATATATATATATATATATATATATATATATATATATAATGTAAGTATCTATAGAAAACCCACTTTAATTTAGAAAACCCGGGAAACTCAAAGCTCCCGATGTTTTTTTTTCAGAAAAAATTTACACATGTTATATACATGTTTTTAAGTGTTTTGGGCAAAAAAAATCAAAAAAGCGCCGAGTAGATATTTTAAAAAAAAATAAACAAGTTTTGGTGTAACACATGTTACAAATATGTCAGATGAATGTAACATGTGTTACACCAAAACTTGTTTATTTTTTTTAAAAATATCTACTCGGCGCTTTTTTGATTTTTTTTGCCCAAAATCCTTAAAAACATGTATATAACATGTGTAAATTTTTTCAAGAAAAAAAAACATCGGGAGCTTTGAGTTTCCCGGGTTTTCTAAATTAAAGTGGGTTTTCTATACATCCTTCCCCTATATATATATATATATATATATATCCCCTCCGCCCTTCTCTATGCCGCGTGACATGTGTTGGGCCAGGATGCGTTCTCACCGTTCTCACACTTTTGAGCGTTTTCTCCTGATCCCATTTCTATATATATATATATATATACATATATATATATATACATATATATGTATATATATATTTATAGAGTATGGTTAACATACAAAAAGCCTTATCATACATCACGTAGGAGACAATGGTAACCGTTGGATCAGGGGTATAATCACGCATGGGACTATAATCACGCACGTTCTATGATAATAATGCACGTTATATTTTTTGTCATGTATGTTAATGTAGGTTAAACCTTGAAGTACATTATACTTTCTCTATATTTATATATATATATATATATATATATATATATATATATATATATATATGTGTATATATATATAGGGGAAGGTTCAAATGAAAACCACTTTTTATTGTGAAAACTCGAAAACTAATTAAAAAAAGCCAAAAAAACGTACAAAATTTTTTTTTTATTTTTTTTTGCAAACCAAAATTCCCAGGTTTTTTATATAAAAAAAAATTTTTCAAAAAAAAAAGAAAAATTTTTTTTTTGTGTAGTGCACATGTGTAATACACATGTGTATGTGTACTATACATGTGTATTATTACACATGTGTATGTGTACTACACATGTGTATTATTACACATTTGCACTACACAAATTTTTTTTTTTTTTGAAAAAAAGTTTTTTTTTATATATAAAAAGCAGCGATTTTTATAAAAAAAATTGAAAAAAAAAATAAATTTTTTATGTGTTTTTTAGGCTTTTTTTAATTAGTTTTCGAGTTTTCACAATAAAAGTGGTTTTCATTTGAACCATCCCCTATATATATATGTATATATATATAGAAATGGGATCAGGAGTAAACGCTCAAAAGTGTGAGAACGGTGAGAACGCATCCTGGCCCAACACATGTCACGCGGCATAGAGAGTGGCAGAGGGGATTTTTTTGTCCTTTCATATTTCTTTTTTTAAACGCATGTCACATCCCGTCTCCATTTTTTGGCGTTTAATAAATACGCGGCGTTTTATTGTTTGTAGATCAGGATCAGTAAACATTTTGGCGTTTTAAGTATGTTTTGGCGTTTTTATTGTTTTTAAATCAGGATGCATGTCTATGATGTAAAAAAACATCAGTAATTTTCTTGATGTTTATTATATCAAGTAGGATACAGGTCTATAATGTGACAGATAATTATGGCGTTTTGAAATGATAAATAAATCCAGTTTTCCATCTAGTGGCTTTTAATATAATAAATGTTTGGCAATAATGTTACCGTCTTTTCATTTTACTGTTTAGCAATTACTGTTTCATTCAATTTCATCTGTGAATTTGTGTTGATTTTTCAGTAATACCTTGTTTGGCGTTTTTGGCATTTTATAGCAACATCGTGCTTTGCTAGCATCCGTTCTCTCAGTTTTCACACTATCAGGCGTTTTGGTGTTTTTGGCGTTTTATATTAATTTTTTTGTTAATAGAGAATTAGATAATAAAATCAGAGAATTAGATAACAAATAATAGAAACTGAAAAAAATAAAATAAAAATTATAATCTAATTTCTCTTCCAAATCTTCACTATCATCAGCCTCTTCTACTTTAACCTTTTTGGCGTTTTAAACCTGTTTTGAATACCTTATGTAGATCCTTATTTTCCTACATAACGCCCGCCTTCATTAAGGGGTAAAAGTGTTTTTTACTTCGTTTTTTCATGAATATTTGTCCATCTCATTCAGCAAAAACTTATAGATATACCCACCTCAGAGTAGAATACATTCAGTGAAACTTCATTCAGAACAATACTCAATATAGAAGAAATGAGGTTCCGCATCTGTGGCTTTTTTAAGTATCTTTTTGGCGTTTTAAAGTGAATGGCTTCTTGGAAATATGGCGTTTATTTTTGGTGGTGTGATCAGTTGATTGTGCAGAGACGTCTCTCTTATAGGATGTTTTTGGCGTGTAGTTTAGGCGGGATTTTTATTTATAATAAATGATATTAATAAAGTAGCCGTCTTTTCAGTTACTGTGTGTATTTTTTACTGTTTTTATTCAGCTTTTTATGAGCTTTTATGGTCATAGACATTCCATATTCCAACTTTGGCATTTTTTTAATGACTTTAAGTAGTTTTTGGCATTTTTTTTCCATTTTTAGCTTTTAATAATACTTCTCCAAATTACTTTTATTATAGGTTGGGAGTTTTTGGCGTTTTACTGCATTATGGCGTTTCCCAATCTTTATGACTTTTTGGATCTTTATTAAACTTTTTTATTCTTAGTAGAAAAATACATAACAAACAACAGAAAAGGAAAATTAAAAAACTGAAAATAGAAACAATTCATCTTCCAAATCTTCACTGTCATTAGTCTCTTTCTTCTTTGAAACATGTTCACTGGTGGTTTGGCTTTGTCATACTTGTGTTTTTGTGGCCGTTTGGAAAGACAATATGACATGAGTTTTTTGTTTGAATATGTATCTTCAAATCACTCATCAGTGTCATTCGTCTATTCATGCCATTATATTATTCATCAATAACAAAACACAAAAACTGACATAAGTCTGACACCAGTATCTTTTTCTTGAAATTTTGTTCATCTCATTCAGCAAAATGTTATTTGAGTCACAGCACCTCAGTAAAGAATGCATTCTCCGAAACTTCGCGTAGAACAATATTGAATATACAAGAAACGATTTTTGGCATTTTTGGCGTTTTACTGAGGAAATAGTGTATCTGAAAGAAACGTCCATTTTTTGGAAATTTTTGATATTTGAGAGATTTGGCGTTTTCTAAGATGATTATATAGTAAAATATGGCATTTTTTGAGTAGGTGTGTTTGATGTTTTGGCGTTGTAAGATGAATGTTATATAGTAGAAAATATAGCGTTTTCAGGTTGGGGGAGTTGTGTTCTTATGTATGAGAATGTTTTGTTTTTATAGGGATGCGTTTTGGCCAGTAATGGCATTTTATTCATTACTTTGGCGTTTTGGTATAGAAGTGTAAAGACCTTTTTACCCTTAATGAAGCGCGTCCACTCAATAGAATTCATGTTATTTATGAAAAAGCCATCGCGCCAATCTAGTCCATAGATTATTTTGATCGGACGATTCATAAGCGTTCTCATCGTTCTCACACTTTTCACCGTTTTCTCTAAATCCTGACCCTATATATATATATATATATATATATATATATATATATATATATATATATATATATATATATATATATAAAGGGTCAGGATTTAGGGAAAACGATGAAAAGTGTGAGAACGGTTATGGATCGTCAGATCAAAACAATCTATGGACTAGATTGACGTGGTGGCGTTATCGTAAATACATCAGTTTTATTGATAGAACGTGCTTCATTAAGGGTAAAATGGTAAAAACATCCTTTCATACGTAAAACGCCATTGAAAAATAAAACGCCATGTAAATGCAAAACGCCAATTTTAATACTGACTCGTTTTTACTGTGTTTTTGTTAAGGTTTTGTCCTACAAAAATGCCATAAAATATAAAACACCATAAAATATAAACGCCAAGCCTGAAAGATGGGACAAGCTGAGCAAAATCGGATATTGTTAATTGCTAATTGCATCTGTTGTTATAATAATATCCCGTCTAAACTATGTGCCAAAAACATCCTAGGGTAAATTACATTTTTCGTCCTTTATGTTTGTATCAGATTGCAATGGATGCCCTTTAACTTTAATAATTACAGTTACAATCCTTTATTTGTAAAAACCATTACACTGTACGTCCTTTTACATTAACCAGGTTAAATTTATCAGTTTAGTCTGATCAAGTGCACTGCACATGAGGGCAATTTAGACATTTTACCTATCTAGTTAAAAAGACATTGATTTAAAAGGATTAAAAAACCAGAAAACTAAATTACCTTATATCTCTCTACCATCTCTCTCTTTCCCTCCTTGAAACACACAAGAGCACCAGTCAAGTGTCAATACCAGTTCCCCACCACCCACCCCAACACAGCTAGACCACCACCCCCGGCACCACCTCACCTCACCACGCCACCCCACCCCACCCCACCCTGGACCATCGGACCGCACCACATCTCCTTACTTTCTCTCTCTAAAGCTGTTTTCGCTCTCTAAGAAACCCCTAAAATATAAGAGATTTTTGATGAAATTTTCGAATTAGAAGGTGTTTTTCAGTTTGATATCGATCTGTTTATTTTCTTCTTCTTTCAATTTCTGGTTCGTTTGAATCACTTTACAACCCTTTCTCTCTCTAGGAAAACATAAAATATGAGAGGTACACAGAGAGATTGATGAAATACTGTTAGTAGAAAGGGTTTTGTTGTACAATTCGAGAGATATAGAGAGAGAGATTGGTGAAATCTTATTAGTAGAAACCCCTAAATTACGAGATATACAACGAGAGAGATTGGTGAAGCTTTTCAGTAGAAAGGTTTTGTTGTACAATTCGATATATTTGTTTTGTTTTAGATTTTTGTTGTTCGAATGGAAAGGTAACAAAATTTGTATAATTATCTTTGTTGTTTTATGTATAATTTTTCAGTAGAAAGAGTTTTGGTAACAATGTATGGGGAATGTGGTTTATGGTGGTGGGGTTGACGGTGGATGGTGGTTGACAGTGTATGGTGGTGACAAAAGGATAAGGTTATCTGGTACATGGTTTTAGTCCGGTGGGAGAGAGCCACCGTTGGATGCCATCATTTGACGGGAAAGCACAAACAAATCTACGAATTTGGAAGGATCAGGAGGGGAAATCGCAAGCGGATCTTCAGAGTACGGTTTTTGTCACACCCCGACCACGTAGAACAACAAAATGTGGCGGAATCGTCGGGGAGTGTTGTAACAGAATCATTGTTTCATAACACATGGAAAAATTGAAATTTTGTTTTATTGATTAAATGAGTTACAATGTCTTAACAAACAAAGATGTATAACATAATTAACTAGTCTTGCATCTGTTATTGTCACTAAGGCCCAAGTCCGCCTAGGTGTATCTTGATCAATCCTATGCATCATCTCCTGAAACACATGTGAAAATAGGTACGTCAGCATAAAAATGGCGGCGAGTACATAGGTTTTATTGGCTTAGGATTCATGACTTATAAGTTTAGAAAAAGGCTGTTTAACAAAAGTCAGTCATGATCCTTGTAAAATGTTTTGTTTTGTAAATCGTTTGATAAAATCAGATGATATGTATAAGTAAAAGAATAATGTATGGTTAAATGAATAACCAAGTATAATGAGTTTGTATAAAACAAGCTGTTTTGTAAAACAATGTCTTATGAAAAATATGTTATTTGTGTAAAATGTATAAGTGCAAATTGAATGATTTAAATAACTCTACGACATGTAATATAATACAAGCACTTATATATAGGAAGTACCAGCGGCGTATCCACCATGCTTGTACCACGTTACACACGCCTCGTTACTTAAATCACTTACCCAAACAACCCACCAATGTAAATTGCCCATGCCTAAACCACTTGTCAAATGTCTTTATGAAAACCATGTCAAAATGTTTATGTCAAAACATGAAGTGTGTATATCAATATCAAAATGTCTATGTCAAATGTCAATCATGTAATGTGTAAACAAAATGTCATGTATGGCAAGTGAAATATGTATCAACTAAACCATAGGTAAAAATGCACAAAACAATGTATTGAAGTAAAACGTGGTTTAAATCAATGTTATGTTTTGTGGAAATGCATGCTATACTGAATACAGACATTTATGTGGTATTGTGAAAATGCATACATCCAAGCCTTGTGACTGTCGTGATAAACTCTTAAACAAATTAAGGGTCTATCTGTGTTATGTTTTAATCGAATTCGGTCATTCCTTCCATCCAAACATACCTAGGATGTCAGGAACGGAAGTTGTCAATTCCTTTGGTACCATTACCTACTAACGAGTGGCGTGATCAAAGTTAATGAATGTATATGGTCCCACTTAAACAAACCAAATGTCATACCAAAATTTAAGCATGTGATGTGATGTAAAACAATGTACTAGTATGATGAACATACATAGCATGAAAAGGTAATGTAAATCAAATGTATTAAGTATGCAACAAAGGACATACATAGCAAAAATATAATGAAATCATGTACTAATAGTATACTAGTGAACATAGCAAGTATATGATATGAAAACATGAAAAGCATGAAAGTAACAAGTAGGCACATGTGTTTCACCCCAAAACGTTTGAGAAACAGTAAAAGAGGGGACTATGTACTCACTTGAGGGTGCTTAGAAGTCTTGAACAACAACCAAGCAAAGCTAGAGGGATCACGGAATCAAACGGCACCCTATATAGATAACTACATAAATAACCGGACCTAAATCGGGAGACTGGATAGTATGAGGTTTCGTAAACCAAATGAGTATTGGAACTCATATGATATGGTTTGACAAAGCCCTCATACTAAAATGAAACCTAACCTAAGTGCTTACGACCCATTATGACCCGTTTAGGTAGCTTATGCTACTTTAACGCGTCATTCGCGTAAAACGCGTTCGGACCGCTTAACTAGTCCTATGACAAGTAAAATATGCCTCAACATGTCTAATATAGTTGCCAAATCAGTTTAGATGTCAAAAGTTATGTTACTTATGCTTGAAATGAATTTTGGCGCAAAAAGGGTATTTTGGTAATTTTCCTAAGGCATATAAACTACCTATCATACAACTACTTAAACGAAGTGACCATAAGGTATAACCTCGGAAGGTTATTCCCTATAAAACCATGGTCACCTAAAGTGTTTGGTCGGATCCGAATGATCGACCAAATGGGTCGGGTTCGAAAGCATAAGCGATTGTTTAGATCGCTTACCTTTACGACCCTAGACAAGCACAATTCTAAAAGTGACGAGTTAAACATGTTAAAACATGTTTAACAAAGTTTAAAAACAGGTTTGGTATCAAGACAAAGGGTCTTGATACCCAAAAGTAGTTTGGTTACAAAATACGCAAGAATACACATTTTGGCCGAAACTACGACTCGTCACTGAGCCTAGATAACGTGGTAATCAGTAGGTATAGTCACTAGGGACTATAACCATCGTGATTACGCTCATGTTTTGAAGTTCAAACGAACTTCGTATTGACCATAAACTGGTCAATGCAGAAAGTCAAACACAGTTTGACTTTAACGCTAAAACGAAAGAAAAGCACGAAAGAATACTTACAGAAGGTCCCCGCAAGATTTGATCCGATTCTCTCTCAGGTAGGAAGCATACACTTCCACTTAGAGAGCTTGAATCAGATTCAAATGTGAGGAAATGAGCAAGGCAAGGTGGGTATTTATAGATAAACAAGAACCGTTAGGATCGTTCCTCGATTCCCGAGCTTAAATCTCATCCCTACACTTGCACCCACTGATTTGCAATACAATGGGAACTCAAAACCAGCCCCTAGTAAGTTAGAAAACCATTTGCAAGTGAATAAAACAGGTGGAACAACTGTATCTTTGCTGGAAACATTTTCTGCTGAACTGGGAGGGGCTTACGAACCGTAAGCAACTTCATACGGTCCGTAAGGACCTTATGTGCTGGCAGTAAGTTTCAGCAATTGGTAGAACAGGCCCCTGAGTTCCCAAACTTGGTTTTTGATGCATTTTGGCATGTTTAAGCCCCGTTAACCCCATTTTAAGGCTCTAAAATGAAGTTAAAGTATAGGGAACATGAAATATGCTCAAAAATATGCCGGATGTCGGTTCGTTTGGCCGTACGATTGCGTTGTTCGGTTAATTACGACGGGAGTCAAACACTACAAAATAATATTTTAGTGCTTACATAAATTTTTGGATGTCCGGATATATTTAGAACGTAAGATATGCGCGAAAATGCAAACTTATGCACTTTTTGACGCTTTTAGTCCCTGAATGACCAAGAAGTTTATTTTAGCACACCGAACACCTCAAAGCCTATTTCTAAGCTATGCAAAGGATATTTAGGGTGTGTTTAACTTATGATCATATTCCGGAATGTTCGTTACAGTTGAAATTGGCATACTTTCGCAGTTTGTCAATTTTAGTCCCTGTAAGTGAATTAACTTGATTTCGGCATACAAAACCATCCAAAACTTATTTCTAAGTTATGTGGAGGTTATTTAAGGTATGTTAAGCCTATGTCACTATTCCGGAGTGTTTTTTGCATTAAACTGGTTATATTTACGCATTAGTGCGCGTATAACCTTCCAGAAAGCGATTTAAAGCCCGAAATCGAACAAGAGTTGATATGTGCAAATGATACACATGTTTTTACAAATCCCAAGTATGAAATACAATATTTCATTGGTTTGGTATTTGTTTGATTGTTGAAGTGACACAGGTGTCACAGTTTTGATGTAGGGACTTCAACGGTGACGGTTGTGGTAGTTGTAGGTGGTTGGCTTGGTGGACAGTGTCGGTGGGACTTAGTGGACAGATTTGATGGTTGTGGTTGCTAGGATACGGTGGTGATGGTGGTGGGCTTGGATACCAGGTTTGAAGTTTGGAACCCTAGTTTGGGAAGAGGGTGAAAGAGGGGGGTTTATAAGGTGGGAGCAATTAGGGGTAAAGGACATAAATGCCCTCACGTGCTAAGCACATGATCAGAGTTAACTTAAATTGCTAACCTGGTTTGGGGTAAAGGACGAAACATGCAACGGGCTTTTCAAATAAAGGATTGTGACTGTAATTATTGAAGTTAAAGGTCATCCATTGCAACCCGCTACAAACATAAAGGACGAAAAGTGTAATTTACCCAACATCCTACAAAGACGTTTCTTCTATTGATCACACCAAAAACACACAAACAACAAAATGGTTCCAAAATACCACTCACTCTAAAACGCCAAAAAGTTAGAAAAACCAACGATGGCAAACATCATTTCTTGGATACTCAGTAATGGTCTGCATGAAGTTTCACTAATTCGTTTGTTAGGTAAGGGGAGTAAGATTTTGTTGAATGAGATGGGCAAATGTCACACCCCGATATTTCCACGTATTGCCGGTGGGCCCGGTGGTGAGTATCGTGACGTAGTTGATATCATCACAGTTAATAATCACAGTTCAATGCACAACGGAAGTCTAAAAGTAAAATATATTACAAACCGAATGAAAGTATCATAAGTATTACAAACGGAATGTAAAAGGATCCACAGGCGGATCAAAACAAGGAAATATTGTTCAACAGATTTTTAAGTGATAAAGCTTGCATAACTCTTTATTTAATTCACTTAGGAGTAGCTAGCCTATTCCGCCTAGTACCTGCACTTAACCTTTTGGAAAATACGTCAGTTTACACTGGTAAATACAATTAACCGACTCATTTTGAAAAGACTTTAAGAAAATTGGTTTTTAATGTACAAGGCACAAATAATCTTTTATAACTTGGGATATTTATTTAAAAATAAACTTGTAAAAGAATTAGATGTTTGTTATACGTTCAGGTGTATGCCTACACCCCGGGTTAAAGATTAATAGACACACCACATAATATATCCCATGGCGAGTTATTCTCGAACATGCGAGAACATAATTTTACATACGCACCGGCAGGTGTATGCCTACACCCCGTGCTTAAGTCGTGGCCATTTCAATGAATGAGCCGAGGATATCCAGGACATGGTCATTAACCTCCCCAAAGGCTTAGAACAAACAAAATAGATTAAATGGGTTATTTCAATGATTTAACCTTCATATGATTAAAAATTCAATACCCGACCAAGCCGTATTTATATACCGTACCCCAAGCCCGTATAAGGGAAAATAAGTTAAAAGTATTTACCTGAGCAAATATATATATAAATCGGCAAGTGAAAATACCTTTTACTGGGCTCCTAAATCTAGAACGAAGGTTTTAATAACCTATTAGATTCCTAACGGGTCTTACTTAAGTTTAAACTTAGACCGGTTAGTTTTAAAGAAAGGTATACGGTTCAAAACGCAAGATTAAGCGAAGACCGGATTAGAATGTGATTTAGACCCGACAAGTTTGAAGACTTGTATAATATGGCTAAACTAAACACATTCTGGATTTTGAGATAAAAATGAAAAGGTTTGACCCGTTTTGGTTAATTTATGCAAACTAGTTACATAAACCGCACCGAACGCGAAAAATGCATAACGGGTAAACAAATGAGTCATGAACAGATTTCATAAGTTAATATGCCTTAAATATGTTGTGATATTAGTAGGACACCTTCCATTATGCCCAAAACGGATTTAAACTCAAATTAAGCCCCGTAGGGGTATTTTGGTCATTTTAAAGGTTATAAAAGAGATTAAATATTAATCTGAGGTTCTGGTCTGAAATGATCAGTAAAAATATTTATTCTTGCAAGTCATATCAGTAGGGTATTGCATATATGTGAAATTTATCATTATATAATCAAACTATGCACCATAGGGGCATTTTGGTAATTTCACATAGGCTTTAAAGGTCAATTTGGAAATCTGAGTTCAAAACTTTTGCTTACTATTAAAGTATAAAATTTTACTTAAAACATCAGTAGGTATTAAGTCTTATATGTCAAAAATAGTTTTAATCCATACTATGCGTTTAAAACGCGTAAAAAAGTCGGTTTTAAGCGATTTTCAGGTTATATAAGGAAAGCTGAGATTTTTATCACTCCAAAAGGCTTAAAATATTTTATTTAACATATAAAATCAGTAGCAAAATGTATGGTATCAAAAAGCTATGTAAAACTCATTTTATTAGCAAAAAGGGTATAGCCGACAATTGCCGAATCAACGCAAGAACCCCATGTTATGATCAGTTTAAAAATAAATAAAAATCTTCAAAAATTCCAAAATGCTATTGTTATGGGTGAAATTCCGAGCCCATATCCTGATACTATATCTTGATTTTATGATAGCTGATTACGATCAGGATACCGGACCAGGATATTGGTAACATCCTGAGGCAGTATCCTGACTGTTACTAACAATTTGCTTGTAAACATTGGTTACAAGGGACTATAGTTCATGAGGACCAAGTCATCCTGAAGACCCGCTCAAATTGGTCAGGATAAGGACGTTTATGGCGGAAGAATAGCTCTTGTAACGGTCATCATTGAAGAAAGGCGTATTTTATGGGAGTTATGGATGATTGGTCAATGCTATTAATGTTGTAACGGTCATAGGAGCTTAAATCCCAGAGTTATAGTTGGTATGCGCATGGAAAACGAGTTGAAACAGCCTTGCAACCTTCAGAAAGGAAATAATCTCAGTATCCCGGATTTTTAGCATAATATCCCGGATTTTTAGCATAGTTAGTTATTTCTTTTACTATATAAAGGAATGATTGGATCAAATAGGACACACACAATTTCTTAAACACTCTTGCTCTCTACTAGCTGCAAACACTCACAAACACTTACACTTGTATTCGAATCACATTGTAACACTTAGTTGATCCGCATCAAATCCTGCACCGTATCTTGGTTATTCAAGCAATAAGAAGAACTAGGCAACTGACGATTGTCAGCTCCCGAGGTTTTATGCTGGAGATCTAGATTGATCAAGGGCTTTCCTCATACATCCCGTGTCACCCTTTACTTTTTTTGCTCATTGTTTGATCATAGATACGGCTCGATATCCTGAGCCGTATCCTGAAATTGTTTTTGCAAACAACTTAATTAACATATTTTTGAACACATTCTCTCAGCACACTACCTCACTTAACTAATTTGATCACTTAATTGCTTAGGTAATTTTTAACCAAAACAATTTGGCGCCCACTGTGGGGCAAGTGGTGCTATTTTTCCTAAAAGCTTTTGCAAAATCATTACTTGGTCATCTGTTTTCAAAACTTTTTGCTACATTATTTTCAATGGCCTCGAGATCAAACATGAGCTCTTCCACCGTGTCTGCTACAACCTCTGCAACAATTGGTTTGGTGCTTCCTCCACCTCCTCCAAGGATGCAAGCCTCATCACAGCCTCAGGATATTATACCTACTCGGAGTATTCAGGGATCTGCTCCTGTTTTAGCCTCTAATGAAGAAATTCTAATCTTGTTTGGTAGTGTACAGGAACAAATGAGGCAACAACAGGAGACCAACCAAATGCTGATGAGAGAGATACAACTCTTGAAATCTAGTTCAAGCAGGCGCACTGAGGATACTGTCACTCCCTTGCAGCCTAGAGCTTTGAACTTCAATGAGACAGTATATACTAAGGATAACAGGGGGAATATTGTGCCTAGCCATTCCCAGGGTCATATTCCTGAGATACCCTCTTCGGTCAGGGTGTCAACTGTGAGAAATCCAGGATATGCTCCAGGATGCGCTCCAGGATATGGCAAGAATCACCAAGCTAGTAACTTGTCTGTTAACACCAGTATCCCTGTTACTAATGTTCTTGGATCATTGCAGGATGCAGGTGTGACATCAGCTATAACTAGAGAGCTTCAAAAGTTGAAGGATATGATATCAAGTATGCCTGGGATAGTGCAGCCTATACCGGAAGTATCCCGGGATAGTCACAACATATCCCGCTTTGCTCACCCCATTTGTGATGCAGAAATCCCAAAGAGATTCCAGACTCCTAACATGAAGCTGTATGATGGGACGACGGATCCCGAGGAGCATATTGCCCAGTATAGGGAGAGGATGGAAATTAACCCTATCCCACCAGATCTTAAGGAAGCATGCTTGTGCAAGGGCTTCGGCTCTACTTTAACAAGATCAGCCTTGAAATGGCATCTAAATGTTCCACCTCATTCAATTACATCATTTGCTCATTTAGTTAATTTGTTTAATAGTCAGTTTTCTTGTAGTAGAAGCTTTGAAAAACTAACAACTGACCTCTACAGGATAACACAGGGAACTCAAGAATCCCTAAGGGATTATGTGAACAAATTCAGCAGGGAATCCTTGGATATCCCACACCTTGATATTGCTACAGCAGTCTAAGCATTCAAGATGGGACTACAAAAGGATTCCCAGTTTTATCGTGATCTTGTGATGAATCCTTGCAGGAACTTAGACGAAGCTCGAAACAGGGCTTTGAGATATATTAGGCTTGAAGATGACAAGAAAATACAAGAGAGGATGAATTCATCCTCAATACGCGAATCAACTAACAGGAAGTCAGAATCCTCATATAAGCTATATCGCTCTAAGCCATATGGCAGGAATGACAGCAAGAAAGTGAATGCTGTCGAAAAGGAGGATCCTGAGGAGTATCCTGAGTTGTCAGAATATTGTTTTTCTGTTAATATACCAGAACTGATGTATGCTATGCAGGGTTTAGGAGACAAAGCAAGGTGGCCTAGGAAGAACCAACAAAAAGCTGATTGGAAGGATAAGTCCATATGGTGTGCCTTCCATGAAGATTTTGGACATGTTACAGAGGATTGCATTTCTCTGAGGAAGAAAATAAGCTATCTCCTGAGCAAAGGTTGCTTGAAGGATCTTCTGGGAAGAAAAAAGAATAAGGGTCAGGATACTGAGAAGGATCCTGAACGAGCAGCATCACCTCCCGCCGACGCCAAGATAATTAACTTTATCTTAGGAGGTTCCGATATCTGCGGAACTTCTTATTCTGCAGCCAAAAGACATGCAAAGGAGGCTAAGGCCGAAAGGGGGAATAAGCCAACCAGGATATCGACCCTCACGACTGATAAAATGATCACCTTCGATAGTGATGACAGGGATACTATCCAGGATCCTCATCATGATGCTCTGGTAATAACTTTATATGTTGCTAATCACTTTGTATGCAGGATACTGGTGGATAATGGCAGCTCAGTCAACATCATCCAATTGGAAACCTTGAAGAGAATGAACATCCCCGAGATGGAGATTACCTCAAAGTCCACTATGCTTGTAAGGTTTAGTGGAGAAGCAAAGAATACTGTTGGGGAGATAAAACTGCTCGTATATGTCGAAGGAGTAAACTCGATGCAACGGTTTTGTGTCATGGATTCATTATCCTGCTATAATATTATATTGGGCAGGCCATGGATTCACGATATGAAAGTCGTACCTTCCGCCTATCATCAGTGTGTCAAGATCCCTACTCCTTGGGGGGTAGTCAAAGTTGAAAGTGACCAACAAGAGGTGAAGGAGTGCTACTCCTCTTCAATGAAGGCCTCAAGAAAATCCAAAGCAGGATAGCAATTAAAGATGCGAGCCCAGAATATCGTGGAGGCTTCGGAGTAGGATGTTAAGAACATTATCCTGGACCAGAATAATCCAGATATATCGGTGCTCGTAGGAGCCAATATCCCTCAGGATATTGAAAATCAGTTAACGAACTTTTTGAAATGTAGGATGTTAACATTCGCATGGAAGCATGAGGATATGACAGGTATTTCTAAGGATATTATAACTCACAAGCTTGGAATTGATAGGTCTTTCAAGCCTGTCCAGCAAAAGAGAAGGAAGTTTGCTCCAGAACGAAACATAATTATTCAAGAAGAGTTTGAAAGACTATTGAAGTCCAAGATGACCAGGGAAGTTAAATTTCCCAAGTGGCTAGCAAATGTGGTCGTGGTTCAAAAGAAGAATGGTAAATGGAGAGTTTGTGTAGATTACACAGACTTGAACAAAGCATGTCCTAAAGACCCATTCCCTCTGCCTCATATAGACTCGATGGTGGATGCCACTGCCGGTCATGAAATGTTAACCTTCATGGATGCATCCTTAGGATTCCAGCTGATCCAAATGGAACCTTCAGACCAGGAGGATACTGCTTTCATGACACGAATAGGTATTTACTGTTATACTGCTATGCCTTTTGGTTTGAAAAATGCAGGTGCAACGTACCAGAGATTGGTGAACATGATGTTTAAAGACAAACTGGGGGACACCATGGAGGTGTACATTGACGATATGGTAGTCAAATCCAAGAAGGCGGAGGATCATCTCCAGGATATTAAAGGAGCATTTGATATCCTGGACCAGTACAATATGAAACTAAATCCTGCCAAGTGCCATTTTGGAGTGGGGGCAGGAAAGTTTTTAGGATACATGGTGACTAAAAGGGGTATAGAAGCAAGCCCGGAACAGATCAAAGCTATCCTGGATATCAAGTCACCATCCAACATGAAAGATGTGCAAAGATTAACTGGACGAGTAGCGGCATTGAACAGATTTATATCAAGATCCTCAGAAAAATGTAAAGAATTCTACGATATCCTGAAGAAGAAGAATAAGAGGTTCGAGTGGGGAGAAAAGCATGAAGCAGCCTTAAAGGAATTAAAGAAATATCTTTCAACTGTACCTTTATTGATGTAGCCCGAGGATGGTGAACCATTATCCCTGTATCTTGCAGTATCAGGGAATACAGTAAGTGCTGTCTTGGTAAAGGATCATGAAGGTCAGCAGTATCCTGTCTATTATGTTAGTAAAAGTTTGTTAGATGCTGAAACTAGATATTCACACTTAGAGAAATTGATATTGGCCCTAGTTATGGCATCAACTAAGCTTAGACATTATTTTGAGACACATAGGATTCATGTTAAAATTAATTATCCTGTTAAAAATGTGCTTAGGAAACCTGAGATGTCGGGTAGAATGGCTAAATGGTCAGTAAACTTAAGTGCATATGATCTAATATATGAACCTAGAAATGCTATAAAGTATCAGGCTCTAGCAGACTTTGTGGCTGATTTCAGTAGTGATATTCAAAATGAAGTAGACCTAAAAGTACAACAACTAGGAGAAACCTTAGAATCCCTGACATTATATACTGATGGTGCATCTAACGTGAGAGATGTAGGATTGGGTATACTACTAAAATCGCCACAGGGGGACATACTACCCCAGGCTATTAAATGTGAATTTTCTGCTACCAATAATGAAGCTGAGTTTGAAGCTCTGATAGCAGGATTAGAATTGGCCAGAAATATGAATATTAGATGTTTACAAGTATATGTTGATTCCCTGTTGATTACTAACCATTTCAATGGATCTTATGCAGTAAAAGGTGAAAAGCTAGCTGAATATCTTGAAATTGTTAAAAAATTAGCAGGATATTTCGAAATTTTTACACTTGAACATGTACCAAGAGAAAAGAATGCTGAAGCTGATGCTCTAGCAAACTTAGGATCTACTGTCAGGATACCAGAGGGAACTCAGATACCAATAGTGCACATCTTGTATCCTGCAATGGAACATTTCAAATCTCAGGATAAAGAAGTAGCATGTATCCAGGATCCTGGTGATGGATATCCTAAGAAGGATCCTGAATCCTGGATGACTCCAATTGTGAAGTATCTTCAAGAAGGAGATATCCAAAAGAATGCAAATCCTAAGGCTTTTAGGATGAAGGTATCTCGTTTTACTATTATAAATAATGTTTTGTATAAGAAATCCCTTGCAGGTCCGTACCTAAGGTGCTTGGAAGATCCTGAAACCAAGGAGGTACTTCAGGATATACACGAAGGAGACTGTGGCAACCATACTAGGGGCAGATCTCTGTTCCCGAAGGTGTTGAGAACAGGATATTACTGGCCGACCATGAGAAAGGATGCTGCGGAGTATGCTCGGAAATGCGATGCATGTCAAAGACACGACAATATCCTGCATCAGCATGCAGAAGCATTATATCCTATCGTATCCCCTTGGCCGTTTATGAAATGGGGTATGGATATAGTGCGAAAGCTTCCAAAGGCTCCAGGAGAAAAGGTTTTCATGTTGGCAATGACAGATTATTTCTCCAAGTGGGTTGAAGCAGAAGCCTTTGTCCAAGTTAGAGATCAAGAAGTGGTATCCTTCATAAAGAGGACTATCCTGACAAGATTCGGGATACCGGCCAAGATAATTTGTGATAATGGATCCCAATTTATCAGCAAAAGAACTACTGATTTTTGCAAAAGTTGGGGGATTAAGATGATCACGTCAACACCAGTGCATCCTCAAGCAAATGGACAAGCAGGATCCTCGAACAAGATAATCGTCAACAACTTAAAGAAGAGGTTAGGTGCCAAAAAAGGAAAATGGGCAGAGGAACTACCATTTATCCTGTGGGCTGATAGAACAACTGTGAAGAATGCTACTGGGCAAACCCCATTTTCTTTGGTATTTGAGGCAGAAGCAGTGATCCCGACAAAAATGGTGATACCTACAGCTAGATCAAGCCTACGGGATCCTAAATCAAATCCTGAAATCTTATGTCAAGAACTGGATACTATTGATGAGACAAGAGATGTAGCAAAACTAAGTGTTTTGGTCAAAAATCACACAAGGATAATGTAACCAAACTTTATGTAAACGGGGTATGATGCTTGGTTAATTATAAAAGTAAAGGATCACTTTTATGAGAAGTATGCAAAGACACAATGATTTATACGAGGAAAAAGCCCTTGATCAATGTATGATCTCCGGCATAAAAAACCTCGGGTGATGGCAACTACCGATCACCAACTTCAATATAAGAAAAATATAGTTACAACTTCGGATGATAATGAGCTGAGTACAAGGATCACTATAGTTTCGAGTGTCTAAGCGTGTGAGAATTGTGTTGTGTGTTCTTCCGAATGAGGAAGAGTGTTATATATACAAGTGTAGGTGACCTATTTTAGGTAAAAAGACTAATAATCAGCTCATTACCCCTTTAGAAATAAAAGTAAATCTAGCCTAAATTATCGCCCTTAAATCATGCCAAGTTTCCATATCCTTCACAACGTCCATCTCCGATTAAGCACATGCCATAGTTGTGAAGACGTGTCCTTTAATTGTGATGCTAAGAGCGGATCCTGCTAGTCATTCCTGCAAAACAACATTAAATTCAACGAAAGCAACTGTTAGCATGATGGTCCGTGATCCTGATCCTGGGAGTCTGCTGAGGATCACTATCTGCCAAAGAAACAAGGATCACTGGTTAGGATCACATGTGAGGATCATGTATTGTAAAAATCCAGCCCTAACAATTGCCCCCAAAATATAAGGAGTTTATTGTAAATTAACGAGTTGTATTTTGTTTTGATCTTATCTCCAACGGGCAACTCCGAATAACTAGCCGTTACAACCGGACTAGCCGTCGCGATCATTACGTCACTGAAGTGACATCCCTGCAAATCATGATTATAAATAGGAGATAGGGTTGGGATCGATCCTCATTTAAATTCAAGATATCTTCCCTTTATAATCTCCATCGAAGGTTGATCAGGTATTCCCTTCCCTTATCTTCTCTTTCTTTCTTCTATTACTCTGTTTTCTACTCCCCTGTTTCTATTCTCCCGCAAGGATGTTGCTCCGAAATTCTCCTCATAAGGATCACAAGAAGAGTAGTCCCCTAAAAAGCCAAGGGATCATCAAGGACTCTCCTACTGAGAGATGCTGTTATACCGATGCTCTCATTGATAGGATCCGTCACTGTTTTCCGGCGGATACCGTCTTTAAATCTTTTTCTCCTATCGCCTTAAGTGATTTTATCTCCGACACCTGGGTGGCTTTTCCTGCAACTCCGTTCTCCATAGGATATTCGTATCCTTTTCCAGCCTTCACCCAATCTTTCTTTTCCTTAACCAGCATCTCTTATATCCAAGCTATGCCGATGATCTGGAGGGTTCTGTATACCTTCGAGAGGATCATCGAGCAGAAAGGGATTGACCTAGGGATGGCGGAGTTGGCCGAGCTTTATGATCTTACCTCGTTTGGCTCTTATCGATATTTGTTGAAACGGAAAGCTGGGGAGGATCACCCTGTTTTTAAGGTTACAAAAAATGATACAAATTGGAAGCGACGCTTCTTCTTTGTCAGAAGGGATACCATCCCTTATGGGAAGGATCTGCCCAAGGAGTGGGCCACTCATGGTAGGATAGAGGATCCTCGAAGGATCACTATCAGACTTGTCTCTTATGATGAGGATCACTAATGTCCTTTTTATCTTTTGTGCAGCTATATCCATTGCTCATCTTAAGTTAACCCCTGCCGCAAGAGAAAGAGTTTTAGCCTTTAAAAAGCTTGATCCTGAGGTTAGAAGTTTCCAAGTCACCGTCCAAGATTCACAAGAAGTATCCTCCGTATCTGCCACTATGTCAAGTAAGTATCCTTGTAAAAAGTAAGTTATATGCGAGATTGTTTGATCAATAAGGGAACTTATCTTGTTTTTTGATTGTGTAGGCGCTGGAAAGTCTGCCAAATCTGCCAAGTCTACCTCCAAGTTTGGGATAGATGATCTCGCCAACGTCAAGTCTTCGAGGAGGAAGACTTATGCTGCCAGTCCCTCCGCTTCAGCCCCTAAAGCACCCATTAGGGGTAAGGGAAAGAAGAGGAAGACTTCTGAAGATCTCCATGGATTTCCTCTGCTTCGCCAACAGTTTCTCGACTATGTTAATGAGGTAAGGATCACTGCCCCTATTGGTTATCCTTCTTGAATATCCTGCTTGCATATCCTGCTTTTTTGTGGATCACCTGATCCTGAATCTACCTTATTTCTCTTTTGCAGAAACTTGCTGAGATTGAGACCTATCTTGGACATGTCGAGGATCAGGAAAGCCAAATCGCTGACCTCCAACAAATGGGCGTGTTGAAGGATCTCAAGATTGCAGATCTTGAGAAGGAACTCCGGGCTACAAAGGATGAGGCTGCTCAAAGGCTGATTGACATGGATGGCGAGAAGCAGGAGATTACCCAGGATGCCAAGGTTTCTGCAGCAATTGCTATGTACAAGATACAACTACAGATGGCTGCGGAGGCTCAGGATCCTGCCTTTGACAAAAGCACATGGGATGTTGAGGGTTGGAAGGCAAGACTGGCGGAACTGGAGGACGAGGATGAAGCTGAGGATATCCCAATGCTGGAGGGTGGTGATGCTGACAAGGATCAGGGCGGAGAAGCTGGTGGTGATGGAGCAGCAAAGGTGTAAGCTGCATGATTGGGCGATGATGGATATTTGTGACTAGGCCGGAGCCCAATTTTTTAAGCTTGGTAGTGGTTTGTGGTTGTGGTATTTGAAACAATTGATGGTCTGTAATCTTTGAACAATAGTTTTTAGGGTTAAGGATCCTGGATCCTTTGGACAATAGGTAGGATCGCAAAAGGTGGAGGGATCCTCTGTTTGGGGGATGAAGCCTTTGTGATCCTGCCGCCTTTAATTTCCTGCACCTGCTAAGACCGCATAGACAATGGACACCCTTTGCCAACCCATGTGGACGGGCCACGTTTTGCTGGTAGAAATGTGGGTTGGCAATTTTGACAACTTTTGAAGGGTCAATCCTTTCGTTAATAAATAAAATCTTAAACTTTTGTCGCTTATCTTGTGTTATTATCCTTTTTAATTTCAATTGTTTTGACACATGTTTGTTTGAGTAAGAAAAGTTGAGCAAATTATGTTTAAGAAATTTAGGATATGATCCTGGATCAAATATCCTATAATCGAAAATTTTCAAGGTAGTTTATTTTAAGGATCATAGGTTCAGTTGTCAAAGGGCAAGGGTTGTTTAGTATAATCAAAATAGTCAAGGATCATACCTGAGGATCCAAGTTAGGATCCTAACCTTTGATCAAGATAACCATAAGTGAAATTTTAACGGATAACAAGGATTAAGGATCCTTATTCGTTTAGCTTTGAGAACCTGAAAAATGGAACATAACTTGGGACTAAGCCAATGTAAAAGATAAATTAGTAGCTGGGGACATGCCCAAAGGATAACGAAGGATGATCCCAAAGGATCACTGGGGACAAGCCCAAAGGATAACTGGGGACAAGCCCAAAGGATAACTGGGGACAAGCCCAAAGGATCGTATGTAAACTGGAGTATGGCCCTTACTGGCGACTATCCAAACTTAGTGACATGAAAATGTCAAAACCTTAGCTAACGTGAAAACGTTAGAAACCTTATGAACGGATGTATGGTACGTCTACCATTATACGTAGGATCCTGGGTATAGCCAGTACGATGAGGTTGTCAGCCCCGGAAGTGGGTACTGGTCCCAAAGACGTGAACTATATCAGGATCATCGTGCGCTGCTGGCGGAAACTGGGGATAATCCCAAGGATAACTGGGGACAAGCCCAAGGATCTGCGTTGCTTTTGAAGATCTTTGACGATATGCTGTAGATACCTGAACTATCATAACTCAAATGGTTCGTGAGAAGAGGATGAAGGATACAGGATCCTTATCCTTTGGTAAAAAGTAAGGAAATGTAAATGTTTTAAGATAAGGACATTACCAGAGTAAGGATCACTGACATCACCGGGATCCTTCGAGGATACTTCAGTGTAAGGATCAAATGCTTGAAGGATCATGTTCACATAAAGTATCTCTTTAAGTGAACAGCATTCCAGGCTCTTGGTAACAAGTTTCCTTCCATACTTAGCAATCTGTATGCCCCCTTTCCTGCTTCAGCTTCAATTAAGTAAGGGCCTTCCCACTTTAGTGCTAACTTCCCGTCAGCAGGATTAATAGTGTTTTGGAATGTTTTCCTCAACACCATATCTCCGACTTGGAACTTCCTTATCCTAACATTTTTGTTGTAAGCACCAGCCATTCTTTGTTGGTAGCTTGCCATCCTTATCCTAGCCAGATCCCTGATTTCCTCAATAGTATCCAAATCCTGAGCCAGGATTGCAGCATTTTCTTCAGGATCACGAGCACTTGTTCTAGCAGTTGGGATCACCATCTCTGTTGGGATCACTGCTTCTGCCCCAAATACTAAAGAAAAAGGTGTTTGACCAGTGGCATTCTTGGGAGTTGTTCTATCGGCCCATAGCACATAAGGTAACTCCTCTGCCCATTTTCCCTTCTTGGATCCTAGCTTCTTCTTCAGATTGTTGATGATGATCTTGTTGGATGATTCTGCTTGGCCATTGGCCTGTGGATGAACTGGTGTTGATGTTATCATCTTGATTCCCCAACTGTCACAAAAGTTAGTAGTTCTGCTTCCAATGAATTGGGAACCATTATCACATACAATTTCAGAGGGAATGCCAAATCTAGTTATAATGTTTCTTTTGATAAAGGATATAACTTCTTTTTCTCTGACTTGAGCAAAAGCTTCAGCTTCTATCCATTTAGAGAAGTAGTCAGTCATGGCAAGCATAAATACTTTTCCACCAGGTGCTTTAGGGAGCTTGCCAACTATATCCATCCCCCATCTCATGAATGGCCAAGAGGATGGTACAGGGTGTAGCAGTTCAGCTGGTTGATGAAGGATATTGCTGTGTCTTTGACAAGGATCACATTTCCTAGCATATTCTACAGCATCCCTTTTCATGGTTGGCCAGTAGTATCCTGTTCTAAGGATCCTTGAGAACAATGCCCTGCCCCCAGTGTGGTTTCCACAATCTCCTTCATGGAAGTCTCTCAATACTTCTTCAATTTCAGGATCCTCGATACATCTTAAATATGGTCCTGCAAGAGATCGTTTATACAATACATTATTTAAGATTGTGAATTGAGATACCTTAATCCTGAAAGCTTTAGGATTTTCTCCCATCGGAATCTCCCCGTATTGCAAGTATCTCATGATTGGTGAGATCCATGATCCTGAATAAGATTGAGCTTCTTCACTAGGGATTACTGCAGTATCCTCTTCTATTTCCATGGCCACCTGATTTTCAATAGCAGGAGCCAGGATATGGATGATGGGGATACTTATGTCTTCTGGAATTTTTAAGGATGATCCTAAGTTGGCCAATGCATCAGCTTCCGTGTTATCCTCCCTTGGTACCTGTGTTAAGCTGAAAGAAACAAAAGAGAGTGCCAATTCTTTGACTATCTCTAAATATTTGGTTAGTTTTTCACCTTTAACAGCATAGGATCCATTAAAGTGATTGGTGATCAATAATGAGTCTACATATACTTTAAGATATTTTATCCCCATATCCTTAGCAATTTGCAAGCCAGCAATTAAGGCTTCATATTCAGCCTCATTGTTAGTTGCTTGGAACTCACAGGCTATGGAGTGGGGTATTATGTCCCCCTGTGGCGATTTTAGTAGTATCCCGAGCCCTGTGCCCTTGACATTTGAGGATCCATCAGTGTGTAGTATCCAAGGATCCTTGGTCTCATCCAGCTGTTGGACCTCCAATTCTGCTTCTTTTTGTAGATCACTACTGAAATCAGCCACAAAGTCAGCTAGTGCTTGGGATTTAATGGCTGTTCTTGGCTCATATCTTATATCATGGGCACTAAGCTTTACTGCCCACTTAGCCATTCTTCCTGACATCTCTGGTTTCCTGAGGACATTCTTAATTGGAAAGTTAGTTCTAACAACAATAGTATGGGTTTCAAAATAATGCCTTAGCTTAGTTGATGCCATGATTAATGCAAGAATAAGTTTTTCGAGGTGTGAGTACCTGGATTCGGCATCAAGTAAACTCTTACTTACATAGTAGATAGGATATTGTGTACCTTCGTGATCCTTAACAAGGACAGCACTTACAGCGGTTGAGGATACCGCCAAATATAAGGATAACACATCTCCTTTTTCGGGCTTTGATAATGCTGGTGCTGAGGACATATATTCTTTAAGGGCTTGTAAAGCATTCTCATGTTTCTCAGTCCATTCAAACTTCTTGTTCTTCCTTAGGATATCGTAAAATTCTTTACATTTTTCTGAGGATTTTGATATGAACCTGTTCAGAGCTGCTATCCTGCCTGTTAGCCTTTGCACATCCTTAGCATTGGCAGGGGACTTGATGTTTACTAGTGCTTTAATTTGCTCCGGACTTGCCTCAATGCCCCTCTGAGTTACCATATATCCTAGGAATTTACCTGCCTTAACACCAAAGTGGCACTTTGAAGGATTAAGCTTCATGTTATAATTATCAAGGATATCAAATGCTTCCTCCAAATCCCTTAGGTGATCCTCAGCTTTCTTTGATTTGACTACCATATCATCTATGTATACTTCCATAGTTTGTCCAATTTGATCTTTGAACATCATATTCACCAGCCTTTGATATGTTGCACCTGCATTTCTTAATCCAAAAGGCATGGCAATATAACAATACAAACTTGTTGGGGTCGTAAAGGCTGTATCCTCTTGGTCAGATGGTTCCATCTGAATTTGTTGGAATCCAGATGATGCATCCATAAAGGTTAACAGTTCATGCCCCGCTGTTGCATCCACCATGGAGTCAATGTGGGGTAATGGGAAAGGATCCTTGGGACATGCCTTATTTAAATCAGTGAAATCGACACATACCCTCCACTTTCCGTTTTTCTTTTGGACAACGACCACATTGGCTAACCATTTTGGATACTTTACCTCTCTGATCATACCTGCTCGAAGTAGTCTCTCTACTTCTTCTTGGATAATGGCATTCCTTTCCGGTGCAAACTTCCTCCTTTTTTGATGGATTGGTTTGATAGACCTGTCAATGCCAAGTTTGTGAGTAATAATATCCTTAGATATACCTGTCATATCTTCATGTTTCCAAGCAAAGGTAGATTTTCTTCTTTTGAGGAAGGATATTAAGTCTTCTTTCATCTTGCCAAGGATCCCTGATCCGATATAGATTTTTGATTCAGGATCACTAGGATCCAAGAGGATTTCGTCCACATCTTGTTCTCTTGCCTCCAAGACATTCCTCGGAGGATACTGTAATTGCTATTGCTCCCTTGGCTTCGAGGTTGGCTTCATGGATGAGGTATAACAATCCTTAGCCTCCTGCTGATCACTGTCGATCTTGATTATTCCCCATGGGCTAGGGAGCTTTCACACATTGATGGTAGGTGGATGGGACTGCTTTCATATCATGTATCCAGGGCCTGCCAAGGATAACATTGCAACAAGATAAACAGTCAATAACGCAAAATTTTTGATAATTATGTAATCCTTCCACGTAGATTGGGAGTTTGATGTCCCCCAGAGTTTTCTTCGTTTCTCCACTGAATCCTACAAGCACGGAGGATCTTGGTGTGATGTCTGATTCTGGAATACCCATTTTCTTCAGAACATCAAGCTGGATAATGTTCACTGAGCTTCCTCCATCGATAAGGATCCTGCGGACAAAATGGTTAGAGATAAAGAGAGTGATAACTAAACTATCATGATGAGGATCCTGAATGTTAATGCGATCATCCTCATCAAACGTTATCATCTTCCCCTCTGAGACACTTGATGTTCTAATAGGTCTTTCTCCATTATCCATTTTTGACTCCTTTGCATGCCTTTTGGCCGCCGAGAAGGATGTACCACAGATGTCTGATCCTCCAGAAATAAAGTTGATCACTTGTGCATTTGCCGGAGGTGCTGGAGCCTTTTCAGGGATCCTTTCAGGATCCTGAGTCCTTTGCTTTTTTCTTCCCAACAGTTCTTTTAGGTGCCCCTTGCTTAACAGATATCCAATCTCTTTTCTTAAAGCTATGCATTCTTCGGTTAGATGCCCGAAATCCTCATGGTATGCACACCATTTTGACTTGTCTTTAGTCCCGGATGGTTTATCATTCTTCCTGGGCCACCTAGCTTTTTCACCTAGATTCTGCATTGCAAGGATTAGTTCATGATTATCAACGGAAAAACAATATTCTGAGATTGGAGGATAATCTTCATCATCCTCTTCTTGGTCAACAGCATGCACATTCTGGTTCTCATTTCTATGGTAGGATTTGAATTTGTTGTTCTTGAAGGAGGATCCTTGCTTCTCCTGTTTTGAGGATCCTACTTGTCTCTCCTGGATCCTCTTGTCATCCTCTAGCCGGATGAACCTGAGTGCCCGAGTTCTTACTTCATCTAGGTTCCTGCATGGTGTCATAACAAGATCATCATAGAATAATGAATCCTTAAGCAGTCCCATTTTGAAGGCTTCAACAGCCGTAGCCATATCCAAGTTGGGAATGTCCAAGGATTCTTTACTAAATTTAGTTATGTAATCCCTTAATGATTCATTATGACTTTGAGTTACCCTATATAAATCACTGGTTAATCTTTCAAATTTTCTACTACAAGAGAATTGGTTATTGAATAAATTAACTAAATTAGCAAATGAAGTAATAGAGTAAGGGGGAAGACTTAGCAGCCACTTAAGAGCTGATCCAGTAAGAGTGGATCCAAATCCTTTACATAGGCATGCTTCCTTCAGCTTTTCTGGGATAGGATTGATCTCCATCCTCTCCCTGTATTGTGCTATGTGCTCCTCTGGATCCGTTGTACCATCATACAGCTTCATAGTAGGGATATGGAACCTTTTGGGTACCTCTGCATCACAAATTGGTGGTGCAAAGCGAGATACCTTGTGGCTTCCATCTGCAATCTCTGGGATAGGTTTGACTACCCCTGGAACACTTGAGATCATATCTTTTAGCTTCTGCAATTCCCTGGCCATAGCATGATTGACACCTGTATCCTGCATGAATCCATGGTTAGTAGTAAGATGATTACTTAAAGTGTTACCTCCCATTGAGTTCAAGTTAGTGAATCCATATTGCTGGGATTCGGGGATAACGGAGGGACCAGTGGAAGCAATGGTCTGCATTGGAATGAAGTCCCCTTGATGGACATCTAGACTTCCTGTTTGCAAACTTTTTAGGGATCCTGGCACCTGGAAGGATCCTGGTATCTGGAAGGATCCTGGTATCTGGGATGATCCTGGAACGAAGGAGGATCCTTGAACCTGGGATGATCCTGGAACAAAGGAGGATCCTTGACCCTGGGATGATCCTGGAACAAAGTAGGATCCTTGAAACTGCTGTGTTCCCGGATAGGCTCCTGAATTCATGAAGGATCCCATATGCTGGGGATAGGATCCTGCCGGCTGAAAGTGTGAGCCTGATGCCTGAGTCATTGCTGTCGATCCGAGGTGCAATCCTCTTGATTCTCCCACAATTTGCACGTCTGGAATTCCCGATGGCTGAGAAGTGATCATTGGAGTATCAAAGCTCAAGGATTTGGGCATCAGTGGGGAATGATCCTCTGCCGTTCTCTTTTGTCTTTTGAGATCTCCAATTTCCCTGAGGATCCTATCATTAGTTTCATCCTGCCGCTGCATACGATCCTTCATCTGCAAAATCAAAGTAAATACATCACTAGTACTGGGAATATAGGAATTCATAGCAGAAGGAGATGGAGGTTTAGAGTTAGTAGGAGTTTGTCTCTTCTCAGCATTCTTCTGGGATCCTGCCGGTGAAGGGGCAGAGTGTTCTGAGACGAGGTGACTGCAGACATTGCCGTGGACATGTTTTTCAATGATGAAGCCATGTAATTCTTTGAAATGATTTCGAACAAAAGGTTTTCTTATGAATGAAGCACCAATTGCCCCACGGTGGGCGCCAAACTGTTTTGGTCAAAAATCACACAAGGATAATGTAACCAAACTTTATGTAAACGGGGTATGATGCTTGGTTAATTATAAAAGTAAAGGATCACTTTTATGAGAAGTATGCAAAGACACAATGATTTATACGAGGAAAAAGCCCTTGATCAATGTATGATCTCCGGCATAAAAAACCTCGGGTGATGGCAACTACCGATCACCAACTTCAATATAAGAAAAATATAGTTACAACTTCGGATGATAATGAGCTGAGTACAAGGATCACTATAGTTTCGAGTGTCTAAGCGTGTGAGAATTGTGTTGTGTGTTCTTCCGAATGAGGAAGAGTGTTATATATACAAGTGTAGGTGACCTATTTTAGGTAAAAAGACTAATAATCAGCTCATTACCCCTTTAGAAATAAAAGTAAATCTAGCCTAAATTATCGCCCTTAAATCATGCCAAGTTTCCATATCCTTCACAACGTCCATCTCCGATTAAGCACATGCCATAGTTGTGAAGACGTGTCCTTTAATTGTGATGCTAAGAGCGGATCCTGCTAGTCATTCCTGCAAAACAACATTAAATTCAACGAAAGCAACTGTTAGCATGATGGTCCGTGATCCTGATCCTGGGAGTCTGCTGAGGATCACTATCTGCCAAAGAAACAAGGATCACTGGTTAGGATCACATGTGAGGATCATGTATTGTAAAAATCCAGCCCTAACACTAAGGATGGCGGCATATCAACAGAGGATATCCAGAGCATATAACAAGAATATAAGGACTAGAAGGTTCCAAGTCGGAGATTGGGTGTTAAGGAAAGCTTTTCAGAATACTACGAATCCTGCTGATGGAAAGTTGGCTCCAAAGTGGGAAGGACTCTATGAGATTGAATCGGAATCCGGAAAAGGAGCATACTAGCTTAAGAATATGGAGGGGGATATACTACCAAGATCCTGGAATGCTATACATCTCAAATCCTATTTCAAGTGAGTTTAGAATTTAATTTCTAACTCAAGATGGTATGAATTCTGTCGCTTTTAAATATAATTTATTTTATTTGAACCCAATACTAACTTAAGCATGGGAGGGGTGTTAGCCAAGCAATCACCTACCTTAGTTTAAGGTTGTTTTGTAGAATATGCTTCGGGATATAGCTCCAGGATACACACTCAGGATACTTCAAAAGATTAGAGGATTGGCCCTCTCTCTCACGTTTAAGGGATCCTGATCCCTTCACAGGTTTAAAGGGATTCACCTTTCTCACGAATTGGGTTTAAACACCCCGCCTGGAGCGCAAGTTATCCAGGGATAGTTCAAGGTGGCGGGACCAGTTCATGTAAAAGTGGCTGACAATTTCGTTACTGTTGGCTATACCCTAGATCCTTAAGGTATATGAGGATTGATCACCCTCTCTCGCGAAAGGGTATTGTTAGGGCTGGATTTTTATGACCTATGATCCTTACATATGATCCTAACATGTGATCCTAACAAGTGATCCTTGTTTCTTTGGCAGATAGTGATCCTCAGAGGAGCTCCAGGATCAGGATCACGGATCATTCCAAGGATCCTCATACTAACGACTGTTCTCTTTGGACTTAATATTATCTTGCAGGAATTACGAGTTGGATCCGGTCTTAGCAACGTAAACAAGGAATCTGTCACGATAATCTCGCACATGCATAATCAAAGATGGACGTTATGGCAAATATGGAAACTCAGCACAATTCGAGGGCGATTATTTAGGCTAAATTTACTTCTATTTCTAAAGGGGTAACGAGCTAGTAGTTAGGTGATTTGCCTAAAATAGAACCACATACACTTGTATAAATGGCACTCTTGAACATTCGGAAGACACAATACACTTCTCACACGCTTTAGCATACGATACTATAGTGATCCTTGTACCTAGCTCGTTACCATCCGAAGTTGTAACCATTATTTGTTATATTAAAGTTTGGTGATCGGTAGTTTCCATCACCCGAGGTTTTTTATGCCGGAGATCATTCATTGATCAAGGGCTTTTTCCTCGTATAAATCCTTGTGTCACTTGTGCATTTTACATTTGAGTGATCCTTCACTTTGTTCATCATACCAAGCATCATTCCCCGTTTACATAAAGTTTGGTTGCATTATCTTTAAGTGATTTTTGACTAAAACAGTTTGGCGCCCACCGTGGGGCAATTGGTGCTTCATTCATAAGAAAGTTTTTCTGTTGGTGATCATTTCGGAAGTGTTGCATGGCTTCATCGTTGAAGAATACTTCCGCAGCGATGTCTGCAGTCAATTCATCTAACGGCATTCCACCTTTGCCTCCACCACCAACTGGATCTCAGAAAAATGCTGAGAAGAGACCAACTCCTATCTCCTCTAAACCATCATCTTCTGCTCTAACTTCTTCTATTCCCAGTACTAGTGATATATTTACTTTGATTTTGCAGATGAGGGATCGTATGCAGTAGCAGGATTAAACTAATGACATGATCCTCACGGAAATCGGAGATCTCAAAAGGCAAAAGAAAACGGCAGAGGATCATTCCCCACTAATGCCCAAATCTTTGAATTTTGATACTCCGATGATTACTTCTCAGCCATCAGAGGTCCCAGACGTTCAACACATGTGTGGATCAAGAGGAGTGCATTTCGGCCCAGCAGTAGTGACTCAGGCATCAGGATCATATTTCCAACCGGCAGGATCCTATACTCAGCATATGGGATCCTTCATGAACTCAGGATCCTCCTTTGTTCCAGGATTACCCCAGGTTCAAGGATCCTCCTTCGTTCCAGGATCATCCCAGGTTCAAGGATCCTCCTTCGTTCCAGGATTATCCCAGGTTCAAGGATCCTCTTTCGTTCCGGGATTATCCCAGGTTCAAGGATCCTCCTTCGTTCCAGGATTATCCCAGGTTCAAGGATCCTCCTTAGTTCCAGGATCATCTCATACTCAGGGATCCCTTCAGATACCAGGATCCTTGAAGAATTTGCAAACAGGAAGTCCAGATGTCCATCAAGGAGATTTTATTCCGATGCAGACCATTGCTTCCACTGGTCCATCCATCATCCCAGAATCCCAGCAATATGGATTCACATCCAATGTTCCTAACTTGAACCCGATGGGAGGTAACACTTTTAATAATTCTCTTACCACTAACCATGGATTCATGCAGGATACAGGTATCAATCATGCTATGGCCAGAGAACTACAAAAACTGAAGGATATGATATCAAGTGTTCCGGGGGTAGTCAAACCTACCCTGGAGATTGCAGTTGGAAGCCATAAGGTATCTCGTTTTGCACCACCAATTTGTGATGCTGAGATACCCAAAAGATTCCATATCCCTACTATGAAGCTGTATGATGGTACAACGGATCCTGAGGAACACATAGCACAATACAGGGAGAGGATGGAGATCAATCCTATTCCAGAAAGGTTAAAGGAAGCATGCCTGTGCAAGGGATTTGGATCCACTCTTACTGGATCAGCTCTTAAATGGCTACTAAGTCTTCCCCCTTACTCTATTACTTCGTTTGCTAATTTAGTTAACTTATTCAATAATCAATTTTCTTGTAGCAGAAAATTTGAACGATTGACTAGTGATTTATATAGGATAACACAGGTCATAATGAATCATTAAGGGATTATATAACCAAGTTTAGTAAAGAATCCTTGGACATTCCTAACTTGGATGTGGCCACAACTGTTGAAGCCTTCAAGATGGGATTGCTTAAGGATTCATTGTTCTATGATGATCTTGTTATGACACCGTGCAGGAACCTAGACGAAGTAAGAACTCGGGCACTCAGGTTCATCCGGCTAGAGGATGACAAGAGGATCCAGGAGAGACAAGTAGGATCCTCAAAACAAGAAAAGCAAGGATCCTCTTTCAAAAGCAACAAATTCAAATCCTATAACAGAACTGACAATCAGAATGTGCATGCTGTAGACCAAGAAGAGGATGATGAAGATTATCCTCCAATTTCTGAATACTGTTTTTCCGTTGATAAGCATGAACTAATCCTTGCAATGCAGAATCTAGGAGAAAAGGCCAGATGGCCCAGAAAAAATGACAAAACAGCCGCAACCAAAGATAAATCAAAGTGGTGTGCATACCATGAAGATTTTGGGCATTTGACAGAGGAATGCATCGCATTACGAAAGGAAATTGGATATCTGCTGAGCAAGGGGCATTTGAAAGAATTGTTGGGAAGAAAAAACAAAGGACTCAGGATCCTGAAAGGATCCCTGAGAAAGCTCCAGCTCCTCCAGTAGATGCACAAGTGATCAACTTTATATCTGGAGGATCAGACATCTGTGGTACATCCTTCTCAGCAGCTAAAAGGCATGCAAAGGAAGCTAAAATGGATAACGGAGAAAGACCTATTCGAACATCGAGTGTCTCGGAAGGAAAAATCATAACCTTTGATGAGGATGATAGAATTAACATCCAGGATCCTCATCATGATAGTTTAGTTATTACTCTTTTTATTTCTAACCATTTTGTCCGCAGGATCCTTATTGACGGAGGAAGCTCAGTAAACATTATCCAGCTTGATGTTCTGAAGAAAATGGGTATCCCTGAATCAGATATCACACCAAGATCCTCCGTGCTTGTAGGATTTAGTGGCGAAACTAAGAAAACCCTGGGGGACATTAAACTCCCAATTTATGTGGAAGGATTACATAATTATCAAAAATTTTGTGTTATTGACTGTTTGTCTTGTTGTAATGTTATCCTTGGCAGGCCCTTGATACACGATATGAAGGCAGTCCCGTCCACCTACCATCAGTGTGTGAAGCTTCCTAGCCCATGGGGAATAATCAAGATCGATAGTGATCAACAGGAGGCTAAGGATTGTTACACCTCATCAATGAAACCAGCCTCTAAATCAAGGGAGCAATAGCAATTAAAGTATCCTCCAAGGGGTGTTTTGGAGGCAAGAGAGCAGGATGTGGACGAAATCCTCTTGGATCCTGATGATCCTGAATCTAAAATCTACATCGGATCAGGGATCCTTGATAAAATGAAAGAAAACATAGTATCCTTCCTCAAAAGAAGAAAATCTACCTTTGCATGGAAACATGAGGATATGACAGGTATATCTAAGGATATTATCACTCATAAACTTGGCATTGACAGGTCAGTTAAACCGATCCATCAAAAAAGAAGGAAGTTTGCACCAGAAAGAAATGCCATTATCCAGGAAGAGGTAGAAAGATTACTACGAGCAGGTATGATCAGAGAAGTGAAGTATCCAAAATGGCTGGCCAATGTGGTTGTTGTTCAAAAGAAAAATGGAAAGTGGAGGGTATGTGTCGATTTCACTGATTTGAATAAGGCATGTCCCAAGGATCCTTTCCCATTACCCCACATTGACTCCATGGTGGATGCAACGGCGGGTCATGAACTGTTAACCTTTATGGATGCATCATCTGGATTCCAACAAATTCAGATGGAACCATCTGACCAAGAGGATACGGCTTTTATGACCCCAACCGGTTTAGATTGCTATATTGCTATGCCTTTTGGATTAAGAAATGCTGGTGCAACATATCAAAGGCTGGTGAATATGATGTTCAAAGATCAAATTGGACAAACCATGGAAGTGTACATAGACGATATGGTGGTGAAATCCAAAAAAGCTGAGGATCACCTAAGGGACTTGGAGGAAGCATTTGATATCCTTGATAATTATAACATGAAGCTTAATCCTTCAAAATGTCACTTTGGTGTTAAAGCAGGTAAATTCTTAGGATATATGGTAACCCAGAGGGGCATTGAAGCAAGCCCAGAACAAATCAAAGAATTGGTGAATATCAAATCCCCTGCCAACGCTAAGGATGTGCAAAGGCTAACAGGCAGGATAGCAGCTCTAAACAGATTCATATCCAAATCCTCAGAAAAGTGTAAAGAATTCTATGATATCCTAAGAAAGAACAAGAAATTCGAATGGACCGAAAAGCATGAAAATGCTTTACAAGCCCCAAAGGAATACATGTCCTCAGCCCCAGCATTGATGAAACCAGAAAATGGAGATGTGTTATCCTTATACCTTGCGGTATCCTCAAAAGCAGTAAGTGCAGTCCTTGTTAAGGATCATGAAGGTACTCAATATCCTGTCTATTATGTAAGTAAGAGTTTACTTGATGCTGAATCCAGGTATTCACACCTTGAAAAACTTATTCTTGCACTGATTATGGCATCTACTAAACTAAGACATTATTTTGAAACACATGTTATTGTTGTTAGAACTAATTTTCCAATTAAGAATGTCCTCAGGAAACCAGAGATGTCCGGAAGAATGGCTAAGTGGGCAGTAAAGCTTAGTGCCCATGATATAAGATATGAACCCAGAACAGCCATCAAATCCCAAGCATTAGCAGACTTTGTGGCTGATTTCAGTAGTGATTTACAAAAGGAAGCCGAATTGGAAATCCAGCAGCTGGATGAAACTAAGGATCCTTGGATACTACACACTGACGGATCCTTAAATGTCAAAGGCACGGGGCTTGGTATACTACTAAAATCGCCACAGGGGGACATAATACCCCATTCCATAGCTTGTGAATTCCAAGCCACTAATAATGAGGCTGAATATGAAGCCTTAATCGCTGGTTTGCAAATTGCTAAACATATGGGGATCAGGTATCTTGAGGTATACGTGGACTCATTGTTAATCACTAATTACTTTAATGGATCCTATGCTGTTAAAGGTGAAAAACTAACCAAATATTTAGAGATAGTCAAAGAATTGGCACTCTCCTTTGTTTCTTTCAGTTTAACACAGGTACCAAGGGAGGAAAATACAGAAGCTGATGCATTGGCCAACCTAGGATCATCTTTGAAGATCCCAGAGGTTATAAGTATCCCCATCATCCATATCCTGGCTCCTGCTATTGAAAATCAGGTGGCCATGGAAATAGAAAAGGATACTGCAATGATCCCTAGTGAGGATACTCAATCTTATTCAGGATCATGGATCTCACCAATCATGAGATACTTACAACACGGGGAAATTCCTATGGGAGAAAATCCTAGGGCTTTCAGGATTAAGGTATCTCAATTCACAATCTTAAATAATCTGCTATATAAGCGATCTCTTGCAGGACCATATTTAAGATGTATCGAGGATCCTGAAGTTCAAGAAGTGTTAAAAGACTTCCATGAAGGAGATTGTGGAAACCACACTGGGGGCAGGGCATTGTTCTCAAGGATCTTAAGGACAGGATACTACTGGCCAACTATGAAAAGGGATGCTGTGGAGTATGCTAAGAAGTGTGATCCTTGTCAAAGACACAGCAATATCCTTCATCAGCCGGCTGAATTTCTACATCCTATACCATCCTCTTGGCCATTCATGAGATGGGGGATGGATATAGTTGGCAAGCTCGCTAAGGCACCTGGTGGAAAAGTATTCATGCTTGCTATGATTGACTACTTCTCCAAGTGGATAGAGGCTGAAGCTTTTGCCCAAGTCAGAGAGAAAGAAGATATATCCTTTATTAAGAGAAACATTATAACTAGATTTGGCATTCCTTCTGAAATTGTATGTGACAATGGTTCCCAATTTATTGGGAGTAGGACTACTAACTTTTATGACAGTTGGGGGATTAAGATGATAACATCAACACCAGTCCACCCACAAGCTAATGGTCAAGCAGAATCATCCAACAAGATCATCATCAACAATCTGAAGAAGAAACTTGGATCCAAGAAGGGGAAATGGGCAGAGGAATTGCCTTATGTGCTTTGGGCTGATAGGACAACTCCCAAGAATGCTACTGGTCAAACACCCTTCTCTTTGGTATTTGGGGCAGAATCAGTGATCCCAACAGAAATGGTGGTTCCAACTGCTAGAACAAGTACCCGTGATCCTGAGGAGAATGATGCAAACCTGGCTCAAGACTTGGATACTATTGAAGAAATCAGGGATCTGGCTAGGATAAGGATGGCTAGCTACCAAATGGCTGGTGCTTACAACAAAAATGTCAGGATAAGGAAATTCCAAGTTGGGGATATGGTATTGAGAAAAGCATTCCAAAATACCACAATCCTGCTGATGGGAAATTGGCACCAAAATGGGAAGGCCCTTATTTGATCGAAGCCGAAGCTGGAAATGGGGCATATAGATTGCTTACCATGGAAGGTAATCTGTTACCAAGAGCCTGGAACGCTGTCCACTTGAAAAAATATTTCATGTAAGCAGGATCCTTCTGGCATGAGTGATCCTTACATTGGAAGTATCCTTCAAGGATCCCTGAAGCATCAATGATCCTTACTATGGTAATGTCCTAAGCTTGAACTCTTATTTACATATCTTCTTATTTAAGGATAAGGATCATGTATCCTTCATCCTTCTCTCATGAGATTTTGAGTTCTGATAAGTTCAGGTATCCTTAGCATAATGTTGACAATCTTCAGAAGCAACTCAGATCCTTGGGCTTGTCCCCAGTTGTCCTTGGGCTGGTCCCCAGTTTTCGCCTGTAGCGCACGATGATCCTGGTATAGTTCACGTCTTTGGGACCAGTACTCGCTTTAGGGGCTGATAACCTCATCGCACTGGCTATACCTAGGATCCTACGTATAATGGTAGACGTACCATACATCCGTTCCTAAGGTTTCTAACGTCTTCACGTTAGCTAAGGTTTTGGCATTTTCATGTCACTAAGTTTGGATTGTCGCCAGTGAGGGCCATACTCCAGTTTACATACGATCCTTGGGCTTGTCCCCAGTTATCCTTTGGGCTTGTCCCCAGTTATCCTTCGGGCTTGTCCCCAGTGATCCTTTGGGCTTGTCCCTAGTTATCCTTTGGGCCTGCCCCCAGCTACTAACTTATCTTTTATATTGGCTTAGTCCCAAGTTATATTCCATTTTTCAGGTTTTCGAAGTTAAACAATTAAGGATCCTTAATCCTTATTATCCATTAAAGTTTTACTTATGGTTATCCTGATTAAAGGTTAGGATCCTAACTTGGATCCTCAGGTATGATCCTTAACTATTTTTAATTTCATTCATTATTCATTTGAATAACCCTTAGACCTTGACAACTGAACCTATGATCCTTAAAATAAACTACTTTGAAAATTTTCGATTATAGGATATTTGATCCAGGATCATATCCTAAATTTCTCAAACATAATTTGCTTAACTTTTCTTACTCAAACAAACATGTATCAAAACAATTGGAAATTAAAAGGATAACAATACGAGATAAGCCAAAAAGATTAGAGTTATTTTATTAACAAAGGTTTAAAACCCTTCAAAGTTGTCAAAATTGCCAACCCACGTTTCTACCAGCAAAACGTGGCCCGTCCACATGGGTTGGCAAAGGGTGTCCATTGTTTGTGCGGTCATAGCATGCAGGAAATTAAAAGGCGGCAGGATCACAATGGCTTCATCCCCCAAACAGAGGATCCCTCCACCATATGTAATCCTACCTATTGTTCACAGGATCCTAGATCCTCAACCCTAAACCTATTGTTCAAATACAGACCATAATTGTTTTAAAACATCACAACCATCAAACAAAAAAAAATTTGGGCTCCGGCTATGTCTAGAAGTTTCCCTCATCGCCTAATCCCGCAGCTCAATCCTTCGCTGCACCATCACCACCAGCTCCACTTGCCTCACCAGCATGATCCTTGCCAGCCTCTCCACCCTCAAGCATCGGGATCTCCTCAGCCTCTTCATCATCCTCAAGCTCTGCTAGCCTCGCCTTCCAACCCGCTACATCCCACGTGCTTTTGTCAAAGGCAGGATCCTGAGCCTCCATAGCCATCTGCAGCTGGATCTTATACATGGTTATTGCAGCAGAGACCTTGGCATCCTGGGTGATCTCATGCTTCTCATAATCAAAATTGATCAGCATCCTAGCAGCATTATCCTTGGTGGCCCGGAGCTCCTTCTCAAGATCAGCTATCTTAAGATCGTTCAGCACACCCATCTGTTGGAGGTCAGCAATTTGGCGATCTTGATCCTCGACGTGGCCAACATAAGTCTCTATCTCAGCAAATTTCTGCAAGGAAAACAAGGCATAACATCAGAAACAAGTGATCCTCAAAACTGTCAGGATAACAAACAGGGGCAGTGATCCTTACCTCATTGAAGTAGTCCAGGAACTGTTGGCGGAGCAGGGGCAGACCTTGTAAATCCTCAGAGGCCTTTCTCTTCTTTCCTTTACCCCTAATAGGTGCTTTAGGGGCTGAAGCAGTTGGGCTAGCAGCAGGAGTCTTCTTCTTTGCGGATTTGACATTGGTAAGATCATCGATGCCGAACTTTGAAGCAGACTTAGAGGATTTTCCAGCACCTACACAACCAAAATAAGATAAGTATTCTAATTAAACTTGAAAATCCTACACAGAATTACCTTTTAAATGAGGATACTTACTTGACATTGTGACAGAGGCAGAGGATACTTCTTGAGAATCCTGGGTGGCAACCTGGAAAGTTCTTGTCTCCGGATCAAGCTTCTTAAAGGCCAAGAGTCTCTCTTTTGCAGCAGGAGTCAACCTAAGATGAGCAACGGATATAGCTGCACAATAAACAAGAAAATGTTAGTGATCCTTATCCTAAGGAACAAGTTCTATGATGATCCTTCCAGGATCCTCTATCCTACCATGGGTAGCCCACTCCTTGGGCAAATCCTTCCCATTAGGGATGGAATCTCTCCTAACAAAAAAGAATCGTCGCTTCCAGTTCGTGTCATTTTTGGTCACTTTGAAAACAGGGTGATCCTCTCCAGCTTTTCGCTTGAACAAATATCGGTGGGATCCAAAAGTTGTGAGATCATACATCTCACCCAACTCCGCCATACCGAGGTCAATACCCTCTTGCTCAATGATCCTTTCAAGGGTGTATAACACCCTCCAGATCATCGGCATAGCCTGGATATAGCAGATGCCGGTAAGGGAGAAAAAAGATTGGGTGAATTGAGGAAAAGGATACGAATATCCTATCAAGAAAGGGGTGACCGGGAAAGCTACCCAAGTCTCAGAGATGAAATCACTCAAAGTGGTAGGACTAAAAGACTTGAAAAGGGTTTCCGCCGGGAAACAACGACGAATTTTATCGATTTGAGGGTCGGTGAAGCAACACCTCTCGGAGGGGGAATCTTTGATGATCCCTTGACCCTTTAAGAGGCTGTTCTTCTTAGGATCCTTGCAGGGGGAGTTCCGGAGCAACATCTTTTACAGAAGAATAGAAGAAGAAGAATCACCCTCTCTCGCGAAAGGGTATTGTTAGGGCTGGATTTTTATGACCTATGATCCTTACATATGATCCTAACATGTGATCCTAACAAGTGATCCTTGTTTCTTTGGCAGATAGTGATCCTCAGAGGAGCTCCAGGATCAGGATCACGGATCATTCCAAGGATCCTCATACTAACGACTGTTCTCTTTGGACTTAATATTATCTTGCAGGAATTACGAGTTGGATCCGGTCTTAGCAACGTAAACAAGGAATCTGTCACGATAATCTCGCACATGCATAATCAAAGATGGACGTTATGGCAAATATGGAAACTCAGCACAATTCAAGGGCGATTATTTAGGCTAAATTTACTTCTATTTCTAAAGGGGTAACGAGCTAGTAGTTAGGTGATTTGCCTAAAATAGAACCACACACACTTGTATAAATGGCACTCTTGAACATGCGGAAGACACAACACACTTCTCACACGCTTTAGCATACGATACTATAGTGATCCTTGTACCTAGCTCGTTACCATCCGAAGTTGTAACCATTATTTGTTATATTAAAGTTTGGTGATCGGTAGTTTCCATCACCCGAGGTTTTTTATGCCGGAGATCATTCATTGATCAAGGGCTTTTTCCTCGTATAAATACTTGTGTCACTTGTGCATTTTACATTTGAGTGATCCTTCACTTTGTTCATCATACCAATCATCATTCCCCGTTTACATAAAGTTTGGTTGCATTATCTTTAAGTGATTTTTGACTAAAACAGGTATTTTCATACTCTCTAAGGTTCAGTATATGTGTACAGGTTCAGTATATTTGAAACAAATATCCTTACCAGACATGTTGGAATGACTAAAAAATATATCCGTCGAAATCAGGATATCCAACAGTTATATTTTTGGGGACAATTGTTATGGGTGAAATTCTGAGTCCATATCCTGATACTATATCTTGATTTTATGATAGCTGATTACGATCAGGATACCGGACCAGGATATTGGTAACATCCTGAGGCAGTATCCTGACTGTTACTAACAATTTGCTTGTAAACGTTGGTTACAAGGGACTATAGTTCATGAGGACCAAGTCATCCTGAAGACCCACTCAAATTGGTCAGGATAAGGACGTTGATGGCGGAAGAATAGCTCTTGTAACGGTCAACATTGAAGAAATGCGTATTTTATGGGAGTTATGGATGATTGGTCAATGCTATTAATGTTGTAATGGTCATAGGAGCTTAAATCCCGGAGTTATAGTTGGTATGCGTGTGGAAAACGAGTTGAAACAGCCTTGCAACGTTCAGAAAGGAAATAATCCCAGTATCCCGGATTTTTAGCATAATATCCCGGATTTTTAGCGTAGTTAGTTATTTCTTTTACTATATAAAGGAATGATCGGATCAAATATGACACACACAATTTCTTGAACACTCTTGCTCTCTACTAGCTGAGAACACTCACAAACACTTACACTTGTATTCGAATCACACTGTAACACTTAGTTGATCCGCATCAAATCCTGCACTGTATCCTGGTTATTCAAGCAATAAGAAGAACAAGGCAGCTGATGATTGTCAGCACCCGAGGTTTTATGCCGGGGGTCTAGATTGATCAAGGGCTTTCCTCGTACATCCCGTGTCACCCTTTACTTTTTTGCTCATTGTTTGATCATAGATACGGCTCGATATCCTGAGCCGTATCCTGAAACTGTTTTTGCAAACAACTTAATTAACATATTTTTGAACACATTCTCTTAGCACACTACCTCACTTAACTACTTTGATCACTTAATTGCTTAGGTAATTTTTGACCAAAACAATTATATTACATCAGTGGGTAAAAGGTTTGGTATCAAAATTTGGGTTTAAATAGGTTTTATGTCGAAAATGCCGTTTAATTAATAAAAAGGCTTTACTTTACGATATTGAGCATAACTCTCAATTTAGACTAGGAACTGATGTGAAAATTTAAGGACATGTTTATAAATCAGTAACAAAGGTTTTTGTCCTCTCACATTTTCAAAAATCTCGTTTTAATATCAAAAGGGCGTAATAGTCAACTTTTAAGCATATAACGGAAACATGCAAATGAATCGGATAAACAAGGAACCATGTAGTATAACCTCAGAGGGTTTTACTAACTTATAATATGGTTATGAAGGAACCTTAAGGCATATCTAAAATAAGCTAAATCGGGTCAGAACTGAAAGTCAAAGCAAAAGTCTACTTTAGCGACTTTCGGTTCCGAACCGAGCCTAAACTGAGAATTGCCGGGTTGAACATGCTTAGACATGGTCTTACATCATTTACCAAGTTATTTTAGTGCTAAAATAGGTTCCACAGCTTCTACATTGCTAATTATGAATTTATTTGCAAAATAGCTTTCTGTTGACTTTTTAATATTAAGTTTGACCCGACAATTGACCAAGTTAGAGTGGAAATCAGAGGGTGCCCTTTTAAGGACTTATTACCCACATAATTTCCAACTCATAGCCACTTTTAATTTGAAAATGACTGGACCATTAGTGATTAATCACTAAGTCAAAGCTTAATTACGACGACTTTGACTTTTGGTCATTAAGCTAATGAAACTTGAACTAGAGAAGCTAAGAATGCTTACAAAGACTCTTAGCACGAAACTAGGAACTTAAGAACACTTGCTTGAGCTCCAGGAAGTTCCAGAGATTAGTTTGAAGTGAAAATATTTCAAGTGTGCAAATGAAGAATTCAAGCCATTGCCTTTATATAGTGTTTTGCAAGTCCTAAGATCAAAGCATGTGTCCCTAGGCTATTACCAGATGTCCCCTAGTGTCCTAGGCGGTTAAAACCAGTTGCAAAGTCCATAGAATCGAAAAACTAGCTTACAAAGGCGGTGGAACTGGCTGAACCTGCAGCTGTCCATTATTCTGCCCAGATACAGTCCTTACGGACCGTAAGCTAAAGCTCTTACGGTCCGTATCCGTAACTAAAATTTTTATCACCCAGTTAAGCCGTCTTACGGACCGTAAGGCACGAGCTTTGCGGTTCGTAAGCCTTCCATCAGAGACAAAATTTTGGGAACTTTTAACATTTGACCATGCAACCTATCATATCTCGAATCTCTGGTCATCATCAACAGGGAAGGCCCATAAGATCAGGTCTGCATTGCTAAGAATGCATTGCCATGCATTGGTTGTCTTGGAGTTTTGTAAAAAGAGGTTATTGAATGAAAATTGTCGATTTTGTACACGGGATTCCAAATTCTTGGATTTGAATATTGAATTATTCATTACATGTTTTAACCGGATACCCATGAAATCTTAATCAGATTTTTATGGGAATGTAATTATATTTTACAAAAGTTGAAAAACGTTAAAAGGTCAATCAGAGGTAATAATTAACATGTTGACGCTTTTAATTTCTTCATATATCCTTTTTAACATGATCCGGGTTTATAACATGTTTAAAGTCCATGACACGTGTCGATATATTGGTCGTGATTTTACGAGGTGTTACATCCTCACCCCCTTAAAAGAAATCTTGACCTCGAGATTTACTGAAATAAATAAGGGTACTTCTGTTTCATTGTGGATTCAACCTCCCATGTGTACTCGGGACCTCTACGGGCATCCCATTTAACCTTCACAGTTGGTACGTGCTTCTTTCGAAGTTTCTTAACCTGTCGATCCTCGATCGACAAATGTTTTTCAACAAACTTTAAGCTCTCATCTATATGCACATCCTTCTGTGACATGGCTAGCGATTCATCGGCTAGACATTTCTTCAGATTGTAGATGTGGAACACATTATGAATTCCACTGAGCTCTTCAGGCAGGTTTAACTTGTAAGCCACTGTTCCGACACATTCAATAATCTCTAATGGTCCTATATATCGTGGGCTTAACTTGCCTTTCTTGCCAAAACACATCACCCCTTTCCAAGGTGATACCTTAAGTAGCACTTTATCACCTACCTCGAATTTTAGAGGTTTACGCCTTTTATCTGCGTAGCTTTTCTGCCTATCCCTGGAAGCTTTGAGACGATCACGTATCTGCATAATCTTATCGGTCGTCTCTAGGACTATATCAGGTCCTGTTAGTTGGACATCTCCAACTTCTGCCCAACAAACGGGCGTCCTGGACTGTCTTCCATACAAAGCTTCAAAAGGTGCAGCTTGAATACTCGAATGATAGCTATTGTTGTACGAAAATTCTATTAATGGAAGGTGATCATCCCAACTTCCACCTAAATCAATAACACAAGCTCGTAGCATATCCTCGAGTGTTTGAATAGTACGCTCACTTTGACCATCCGTCTGAGGATGATATGCAGTGCTGAAATTTAGTCGAGTGCCTAGGGATTGTTGAAAGCTTTTCCAAAAATGCGATGTATACCTTGTATCCCTTTCAGAGATGATAGATATTGGCACTCCATGAAGAGATACAATCTCGTCTACGTATAGTTGAGCTAACTTATCTGAGCTGTGTGTTTCCTTAATAGGTAAGAAGTGGGCTGACTTAGTCAACCTGTCGACTACTACCCAAATAGTATCATTCCCTCGCTTTGTGTAACACCTCGAAAATTCACGTCCTATAATGTATTGACACGTGTCATAAGCTTTGAACGTGTGAAAGAATACTCTAGAAGGACTAAAGTTGACAAACATGGAAAATATGTGAATATAAGTGTTCAAAATGTCAACAATGGATAAATGTACCCTACAATATCCCTACATGATGTTTATACCCTTAAACGAATGATTCATGGATCATTCGAAGCTAATTGTGAAAGAAAGTGAGAGATTACAAACTACAGGGGTTAAATGTGTCAGCATGTTTAAAGTATACCTCTGACTGACCTTTTAGCAAACCTGAAGCTTTGTAACGATCAATTATGCTCACTAGAATACATGATAAAAATTTCACCAAGTTTCGCTATCATATGAGAAAGTTATGACAATATTCGTATACGAGGGGTTAAAAGCGTCAACGTTGAAATTTATGACTTTTCGGGTAACCATAAAGTTACCCAAGGACTTAAAAAAGTTTAGTTATGTATTAAGGCCCTTAAAAGTCAAGTTAGAGGGCTCAAAGTGCAAGAAATCATGTTAAGATCAAGTGTAGAAGGACCAGGGACTAAAATTGACAAACTACGAAAATATGCCAATTTGAACTATAATGAACATTCCGGAACATGACCATAAGTTAAACATACCATAAATATCCTTTACATAGCTTAGAAATAGGCTTTAAGGGGTTCGGTGCGCTAAAATAAACTTGTGGGTCATTCAGGGACTAAAAGCGTCAAAAAGTGCATAAGTTTGCATTTTCGCGCATAACTTACGTTCTGAATACACCCGGACATCCAAAATTTTATGTAAGCACTAAAATATTTTATTTTAGTGTTTGGCATAAGAAAAACCCATTCGTCACGCAATTTGGATCGTCTTTCGTGCTTATGCGCATTCCGTCGTAATTAAGCGAACATCGCCAATCGTACGACCAAACGAACCGACATCCGGGATATTTTTGAGCATGTTTCATGTCCACAATGTTTAGGCATCATTTTAGGGCCTTAAAGTTAACTTAACGAGCCTTAAACATGTCGGAAATGGCCTTAATACACAACGGGGATTGAAATGGAAGCTTTGGAAACTGTTTGCTGATTAGAAGGACCTTAGCGTGACACCTAGCCCCCTTGGCGTCACGCGAGGCCCCTTCAGACCAGCAAAAGTTGTTTAATCAATTGTAAATAGCTTCTAAACACTCCAAAGGCCAATGCCACATGTTAATCCCTGATGTTGGGGGGCCAAACTTGGGTACCAAGGTGTTGCAACAAGTGTAGGGGCAAGATCAAAGCACGGTATTCGAGAAACGATCCTAACGGTTGTCCATTTACTATAAATACCCAAACCATTCACTTTCAAAACCCACAAATCTGATCTAAGAATGCTCTAAGTTGAAGCCATTGCTTCATACCTGAGTTACTTGGATCAAGATTAGCTTTCGGGGGCCCTTTGTAAGTGTTCCTTCGTTCTTTTATTCGTTTTAGCGTTAAAGTCAAACTTTGTTTGACTTTCATCATTGACCAGTTTATGGTCAATGCGAAGTTCGTTTGAACTTCATAACGTGAGCGTAATCACGATGGCTATTGTCCCTAGTGACTATACCTACTGATTACCACGTTATCTAGGCTCAGTGACGAGTCGTAGTTTCGTCCAAAATGCATATTCTTGCGTATTTTGTAACCAAACTACTCTTAGGTATCAAAACCGTTTGTTTTGATACCAAACCTGTTTTCTAAACTCATTTAAGCATGTTTTAACATGCTTAGCTCGTCACTTTTAGTTTAGTGCTTATGTAGGGTCGTACGGTAAGCGATCTAAACAATCGCTTATACTTTCGAACCCGACCCGTTTGGTCGATCATTAGGATCCGACCAAACACATTAGGTGACCATAGTATATAGGGAATAACCTTCCGATGTTATACCTTATGGTCACGACGTTTAGTTAGTTGTATGACAGGTAGTATATATGCCTTAGGTAAATAACCAAAATACCCCTTCGGGGCTTATATTGAGATTAAACTGGATTTGGGCATATTGGAAGGTATCCTACTGATATCACAACATATTTAAGGCATATTAACTTAGGAAACCTGTATATGACTCTTATGGTTACTCGTTACGCGCTTGTCGCGTTTGGATCGGCTTATGTGACTAGTTTGCATAAATTAGCCGAAACGGGTCAAACCATATATTTTTGGTCTCAAAATCCAGAATGTGTGTAAGTTACCCATATTAAACAAGCATACAAGCTTGTCGGGTCAAAAACCACATTCTAAACCGGTCTTCGCCTTATCATGCGTTTGAACCGTATCTTCCTCTTTAAAAACTAACCGGTCTAAGCATAGGCTTAATTAAAGACCCGTTAGAAATCTAATAGGTTATTAAAAACCTTCGATCCAGATTAAGAGCCCCAGTAGAAGTACTTGTGCTTGCTGAATTGATACGGCTGGGATTGAATTTATATTTAGCTCAGGTAAATACTTTTAACTTATTTCCCTTATACGTGCTTGGGGTACGGTATATAAAATACCGCTTGGTCGGGCAATTGACCCTAACTCATTAGTAGTTGGGTATTATCAATATGACCCGCTTGAAAAATTGGTTTTGTTTGTTTTACGCCTTTGGGAGTTTAATGACCATGTCCCGGATATCCTTGACATCATTGTATTATAAAATGGCCACGCCTTAAGCATTGGGTGTAGGCATACACTGAAAGTTGCTTAAAGGGAAACGGTATCTCACTCTCTTGTGGGCTTATACTTGTGGCGTGTCTGTTAATCTTGACTCGGTTTCTACATCGGGCCCTGAACCTATAACGAACCTGTAAATCTGTATACAAGATTATTTATATAATTGTCCCAAGTTATAACAGATTAATTTTTCCTTGTGCATTTTAATCAAAGTGTCAAAATATTTTGTGCCTGGTGCATCTAAATCAATTTTCTTAAACTCTTTAATGAGTCGGTTGAGTGTATTTACCAGTGTAAACTGACGTATTTTTCCAAAAAGGTTAAGTGACAGGTACTGAACGTAATTGGCTGGAAGCTCAGGGCGTTAATAAGGAATCTTGAAAGATCTAGGCGTCTAAAGTCTGTTGAACAATGTTTATGTTTTAAGATCCGCCTGTGGATCCTTTACTTTTCGTTGTAATACTTGATATTACTTTATATTCGGATTGTAATATATTTATCTTTTGCTTCCGTTGTGCATTTATATATTGTGTTGTTTGACTATGATGATATCAACTACGTCACGATACTCCCCACCGGGCCCACCGGTCAAACGTGGAAATATCGGGGTGTGACAGGTTGGTATCAGAGCCAACACTGAGTGAATTAAACGCTAGCCTTTGTGTTTAATCTCAGTTACACAGTTGCACATTCTTGAGTCTAGACAAGAACATAGGACAAATCCAAATTCGTTTTATTTTGTCCTTATTCGGTTCCTTTGTTATTTTTCTGATTAGCCTTTGCATGGGTGAGTCATTTTCAGTAGAAGTCCCGTTTAGGGCAACCATATACTTGTTTAAATTTTAAAGGAACGATTATATTTAAAATATCAATCCTATATTATAAGATCTACCATTAAAAAAAATCTAAAAAGGACAAGACCTAGCCATGTGTCACATTAAGACGAGGCCAAGACGGTAGTTCCACAATTAGATTCAGATCCTCGTTAACATTTCAATTTAGGATTGTTCTACGTTAAATATTAAAAGAATCTTAAAGGTAAAACCTAGCCTAAATGTCAATTGCAGACATGGCCAAGATGGTAAAACCTATCTAAGAGATTCAAAACCTTGTTAACATTTGAAAGCATAATTTACATGCTTGACAAAAATGTGATTCGATAAAATCACATAAGTCATTCTTAAAAAAGGGTTATTCTAAATTCCCTTATTTAAATAATCATTCCTTAAGGATGGAGTGCCTACGGGCTATAATTAATGTCCTCTGAGACTAAAGACAGTGGTAGCCTACAACTCCCTGTCAAGAAAAGGTAATGGACTTTGATTCAAACCTTAATGCCTCGATTCTCTGAAATAATGGCTTATAAAAATTAAACTTGTCTACGTGACTAGGCCTTCTGTGCTATTATTAACTTAAAATTTAGGATTATGATAAAGATCCTGAACAATTATATATTTAACAAATTAACTGGAATGTGTATTAAAAACATGGTTAATAAATCGTCAAGAACGATAGTAATGTATGGGCTTCTAAATAAACCTTGCCCTTATTTTTCTTTTTGTAGTAATTAAGACTACATGGCTGACTCTGACGAGATGAACAGTCATCCTCTGGAAAACCGTGATGATGATAAGATTAATATAACCAGAGGAGAACTTCGTACACTGATTGATACAGCTGTATCTAAAGCTGTAGAGGAGCAATTCAAGGAGTATAGTGGGACTCATAGTAAAGCCTCATCTGTACCCCACTCTAAGTCTGCCCCCAAGACTCATTCTGAGGCTCATAGTAAGCCACCCTCAAAGAAAGATGAGTCAAAGAATGATGATGATCGACATTCATCTATTCAACACAGTGTTCCATCCAAGAGGATAGTGTTCGATAATGAACCACGTACCAAGTCCTGTACCTATAAATACTTTGTTTCCTGCAAACCCCGGGATTTCACTGGGGAGAAAGGGGCAATTGATTGTATGACCTGGTTGGATGAAATGGACACAGTTGTCGATATCAGCGGTTGTGCCGAGAGGGATGTAGTGAAGTATGTATCCCAATCGTTCAAGGGAGAGGCACTAGCATGGTGGAAGGCTCTCATTCAAGCTGCTGGGAAGATCCCACTTTACAACATGTCATGGGAACAGTTTGTTGCTCTCATTATGGAGAACTATTTCCCTCAACACGAGGTTGAGAGGATTGAGTCAGATTTCTTATCATTGGTTATGACAGACTTAGATTGTCAAGCTTACCTCACCAGTTTCAATACCCTGTCCAGACTGGTTCCTTACCTAGTAACACCAGAACCCAAGAGAATTGCTCGCTTCATTGGGGGTTTAGCCCCAGAAATCAAAGCCAGTGTTAAGGCTTCAAGACCTACTACATTCAGGTCAGCGGCAGATCTGTCGCTATCTCTCACACTCGATGTGGTCAGAAACAAGGCTGCCAAAGCCTCTGAAGATGGAAAGCGTAAAAGGGAGGATGAGAATTCTCATCATTCCGATAGGAAGAGGAACTCTGAGGATAAGAAGAGTTCCGGGTTTAAGAAAGACAGCCAGCAGTCGGGTGGGAAGACCAGGTGCGAAACCTGTTGAAAATACCACCTCGGGAAATGCAGATTTGAATCTCAGCCTCTACCTCTTGGGATTTGCAAGTCTAAGGAACATAAAACCTTGGATTGCAAGAAATTGAAAGACGCAACCTGTTATGGTTGCAACGAGAAGGGGCATATCAAGACCAACTGCCCTAGGAATCAGAAGAAGCCCAAAGAGGCCAAGAAAACAAACACATGATGAACGCCCAGGAGATGGTGCAGAATGACAATTACATAGCAGGTACCTTTCCTTATCAAACAGTTTATGCAAAAATTTATTTGATGCTGGCACATATGATTCTATAATGAACGATAAATGTTGAGAACTGTTGTCTCCGCTTGATTAGGACTCCGGTCATTTAATGCGAGGTAGAAATTGGCCGACGACACTATAGAAAATGCTCCAACAAATCTTAGATTGATATTTTATATTTATTAGGAATCACTCTTTTCTGATATCCTTATGGCAAGCTTTCAAGCTATCCAAATTCATCACTATAATAAAGACAGATGTGACATTTTGATTCCCTGTCAAAAAGATGATGGATTTGGACCAAACTTTAAATGCCATTAATGGTCTTTTGTGACCTAGGCTAAGTATAATTAATATATATTAAATAACGTTCATTAAGAATGTTAATGCTATATTGGCCTGTATGGTTTAATGAAACCATGGTTAGTATATAAGGCCATGAGGATGAGGAATAGCAGTTGTCGGATCGCAACCAAGAAATTGATTCATTTAGTAATAGGAACCAAATCTTGAGTATGACAAACTCGGATAAGACATCATTCAATCACGCCATTGATGATGCGACGCATGCTAATGATACTACAATTGTAAACCTTAGGAAGTCCAAGGATGTTCTTCAAACTATGATAAGACGCAGCTGTTGGAAAAGCTGTGAAGGAGATCGTGAAAAGGTTCAAAGAGCCGAATGCTACTTGCTCCAAATCCTTCATAAACTATAAGTATAGCAAACTTTTAAAATCTTTCATAAGAACCATAGTTATTAAGTGAAGGGTAAAACTTACAGGCGAAATCATAAGAACCGTTTATTCTGTTCCTGTCAGAAGCCGTCAGGCATAAAATTTTTAGAGGCATCCTCTCTCTGGAGGAAGTGCATCCGCATACGTATTTGATATCTCTTTGATCTCTATCGATTGCGAATACCAAATGGTATGAAAAAAGCGCCATATGAGGATTGGTGTATCTTAACATGTTCCATAGATTGTTTCCATGCCTGATCGGTATGGAGGTTTAATGCATGGGACCACAAAGATATTCCAATGGTCATATGGTACTAAAGTCAACTAATGGTATTCAAAGAAGATATCCAGAATGGAATTTTCCAAGTAAGCGTCTTTGATTAAATCTGTGGAATCGTAACGTAAGTATGCCAATTATCTAGGCAAATATGAATGAACTAGAGCCCGAGATTTGGAAAATCTCCATAACCTCCGCGTGTCTTGATTATCTCCTACAAGGATTACCCTATTTACCTCCTAGTGGCAAGTAGAGTTAGGAATTATATTCCATTTAGGGCTGTAATAGTATGAAATCTCCAAGACAGCTAGTACCATCATTGGAGGAATCGAAACCTCGATCAAGTAAGTTTTAAAATAGAGGATTCATATAGCCTAACTCAATATTCCGAGAGTTTGATATTGTTAAATAAGAAAGACGGTTCATTTTATGCATTGATTACCGCAACCCTATTTAGGCAACAATTAAGAATTCACCATCATGTAACACCCCGAAAATATAAACCCTTACATTGAAATTTTAAAGAATTAACAAACAAGAATTTACCAACTAGGAACATAACCTAGTTAAGTTCAAGTCTTGAAATAATCCATGATTTGGCTAAAAACACTTAAACTTAAGAGAAATCATAGTTAAGGGACTAAATTTGCCAAACATTGAAAACTAAAAGCTGATTAGTAACCAAAATTCACCAAACACACCACTGTTGGGTGTGTCTGGTCGAACAAGAGGAAGGGGGCGACTAGAGTGTTCCTCAAACCCTAGCTTCACTCTAAAACCTGCAAATTGAAGCCTAAATCAAGTTCAAATCGAATTCTAAACACAAAATTAGTGATTACCTCGTCATAAAGATCAAAAGGTATGTAAAAATTTGATGTTTTGATTCACCATGAATTCTAGGGTATTGATGAAAAACTTAAATTGAGCCTAGATATGTTATGCATGAACAAGTCTTGAAGTAATATGATGTTTAGGGTTGAACCCTAGATGATTATTAGTGAAAATCATTGCATGATAATTGAAGAAATTACAATCACCATTGTAGGTGATTTATGATATTGTAAAGTTAGACAACCACTAGGAGTATGGTTTTTAATCTAGTGAAAAGCTGAATTGTATGATGAAATTCAGCAATTTAAATGTTAAGTGTGTAAGATTTGCTTAATTGAAGTGAATTTAGATGTAAATAACAAGCCATGAACCAAGTAATGACTATGTAAAAATCTGACCCGCTTAGTGTTTGTTGAAATGCTTAAGTGAGGATTTGGGTGTTAAAAGTAGGATGAAAACGCAGATTTGATCATGGCTGATAATGATGTGATTATGGTCCTTAAAAGATTTCTAAACAAGTTGTAAACTGAATTTCCTAGGCAAAGAGTCCGGATCATCAAGCGGACAAGCCGGAGGGAATTCATGGAGGAAAGGCGTGCTCTAAAGGTATGAAATTTATCGTTTCATTACATTAAACTTGTTGTTAGTTTCATGTCATTATTCAAACATGATGTCCGAGAGTTACCTTTATGGCATGAACTCGACTAAAGTCTTAAACAAGTAATAAACATGGAAATTGGATGTCCGTAAGGTGCTTTATTTAGGACCCAAACGGGTCAAAACAAGTTTTGTAAATAACATGAAGTTAGACACCACTACATAAAGCATGGTTATAATTATTTGTGTAAGTTGTAAGTTGGACACGCTAAACTAGTTGCGAAGTTAAACTCCTCATACAGGAGTTAAGGATCTGAATTGATAAGCATGGCTAAGTAGTATAGTTGATAAACACGAAGTCTTGAATTCAAACATGTGGATGACTGCGTAAGCGATTCCTCATGGGAAAGCGAAACATGATAGCGAGTAATAATTCCGATCATGGGTAATTAACCTCGAGTAAGTGATAAACATGTTCAAGGTTAATTCCCTGCAAAACGGAGCTAGAATGACTAAGATCACAAAGCAAGAAAACATGTGCAGAGTCTACCGTAAGTTACGGTGATACCTTAACTTACGGTAGCCAATGAATTGCTACGGTGGGATTCTCCTGCTTTACGGCAGAACAATAAGCTTCCAGGTGCCACCGTAACTTACGGTGGCTACCGTAAGTTACGGTAGCCCCCATTTCCAAACGCTGAAATTCATATTTCTTGATTTCTTTAATTGGTTTTAACACACCGTTTCGTTTATATTATTGGTCAAGGACCATAATACTAACATTGGATTAAAATGCTCAGTTTTTCAGGTTTTCTAGCATAAGGGTGATGATCAACCATATGTATCTGAACCGAACACTCTAACAAACGCTTCCGCACATGATCTTTTGTTTTAAAAACTATGTAAACAATTGTAGTTATCGTCTTGATTATGATTTCGTAAGAACAATACATATATGTTGTGTCTAGTTATGGTCCAAAATATTAAAAGTTTTTGCAAACTCTAAATTTTGGCATCAAATGTAAGGTTCTATGTTATCAAATCTAGTACTATAAACTGGGTGTTACACATCAGCTGCCCAGGATCATCGATTTGTTCGACTAACGACGAGGATTAGCTATTCCTTAAAAATTAATTAAGCAGTGGTTGGAATAACCAGCTTACCTTAAGATAAGCTTTTCCATAATAGTTGATTTATAAGCATCAAGGCTGCCCTTTTGGAGGCCTTGTATAGATGGAATGTTAAACATCTATTGTTAGGACAATAGATTGGTAAGTCCAATTATCAGGATCTGAAAGTTGCATTGGAAACAACAAATAAGATCACGCAAATTCATAACCATCTGTAAGATGCCAGTATTCGGCAGAAAAGTCAAGGATTAATGAAAATAGCAAACCTCCTAAATTCTTGTTAAGGAATAAGGTTCAACAAAAAGATATCACCCAGGAAGTGTGTGCCAAATTGTTAAATTATCAGGCTAGTTAAGCTCTGAATATATATAGAATCATTCGAAGGAAATCAAATGTATCAAGATCAAGTAGCTTATAAGCTAAAACCTATTTAAGGAGCTTGGCGGAGCTTACAATACATTGCACACTAGTGACAGAAGGATGCGTTTCACCAATAAGTCAAGGAGCACTATCGCATAATGATATGCAGATTTATGATGTGATGAGCATCCTGTATCAATTAAGGATCGACAGGTTAATAAGCTCCAAAAGGATACATGCACCTAATATAGGGGTCACTTTGGGAGCTTAGAAGGACTCCAGATATGTTATAGAAGTTAAGTCCATTATGCGACAAAAAGTACATCCAGCATTTTAACAAATCTCGAGGTCGAGATTTCTTTTAAGGGGGTGAGGATGTAACACCTCGAAAATTCACGTCCTATAATGTATTGACACGTATCATAAGCTTTGAACATTGAAAGAATACTCTAGAAGGACTAAAGTTGATAAACATGGAAAATATGTGAATATAAGTGTTCAAAACGTCAACAATGGATAAATGTACCCTACAATATCCCTACATGATGTTTATACCCTTAAACGAATGATTCATGGATCATACGAAGCTAATTGTGAAAGAAAGTGAGAGATTACAAACTACAGGGGTTAAATGTGTCAGCATGTTTAAAGTATACCTCTGAGTGACCTTTTAGCAAACCTGAAGCTTTGTAACGATCAATTATGCTCACTAGAATACATGATAAAAATTTCACCAAGTTTCGCTATCATATGAGAAAGTTATGACAATATTCGTATACGAGGGGTTAAAAGCGTCAACGTTGAAATTTATGACTTTTCGGGTAACCATAAAGTTACCCAAGGACTTAAAAAAGTTTAGTTATGTATTAAGGCCCTTAAAAGTCAAGTTAGAGGGCTCAAAGTGCAAGAAATCATGTTAAGATCAAGTGTAGAAGGACCAGGGACTAAAATTGACAAACTACGAAAATATGCCAATTTGAACTATAATGAACATTCCGGAACATGACCATAAGTTAAACATACCATAAATATCCTTTACATAGCTTAGAAATAGGCTTTAAGGGGTTCGGTGCGCTAAAATAAACTTGTGGGTCATTCAGGGACTAAAAGCGTCAAAAAGTGCATAAGTTTGCATTTTCGCGCATAACTTACGTTCTGAATACACCCGGACATCCAAAATTTTATGTAAGCACTAAAATATTTTATTTTAGTGTTTGGCATAAGAAAAACCCATTCGTCACGCAATTTGGATCGTCTTTCGTGCTTATGCGCATTCCGTCGTAATTAAGCGAACATCGCAATCGTACGACCAAACGAACTGACATCCGGGATATTTTTTAGCATGTTTCATGTCCACAATGTTTGGGCATCATTTTAGGGCCTTAAAGTTAACTTAACGAGCCTTAAACATGTTGGAAATGGCCTTAATACACAACAGGGACTAAAATGGAAGCTTTGGAAACTGTTTGCTGATCAGAAGGACCTTAGCGTGACACCTAGCCCCCTTGGCATCACGCGAGGCCCCTTCAGACCAGCAAAAGTTGTTTAATCAATTTTAAATAACTTCTAAACACTCCAAAGGCCAATGCCACATGTTAATCCCTGATGTTGGGGGGCCAAACTTGGGTACCAAGGTGTTGCAACAAGTGTAGGGGCAAGATCAAAGCACGGTATTCGAGAAACGATCCTAACGGTTGTCCATTTACTATAAATACCCAAACCATTCACTTTCAAAACCCACAAATCTGATCTAATAATGCTCGAAGTTGAAGCCATTGCTTCATACCTGAGTTACTTGGATCAAGATTAGCTTTCGGGGACCCTTTGTAAGTGTTCCTTCGTTCTTTTATTCGTTTTAACGTTAAAGTCAAACTTTGTTTGACTTTCATCATTGACCAGTTTATGGTCAATGCGAAGTTCGTTTGAACTTCATAACGTGAGCGTAATCACGATGGCTATAGTCCCTAGTGACTATACCTACTGATTACCACGTTATCTAGGCTCAGTGACGAGTCGTAGTTTCGGCCAAAATGCATATTCTCGCGTATTTTGTAACCAAACTACTCTTAGGTATCAAAACCGTTTGTTTTGATACCAAACCTGTTTTCTAAACTTAGTTAAGCATGTTTTAACATGCTTAGCTCGTCACTTTTAGTTTAATGCTTATGTAGGGTCGTAAGGTAAGCGATCTAAACAATCGCTTATACTTTCGAACCCGACCCGTTTGGTCGATCATTAGGATCCGACCAAACACATTAGGTGACCATAGTGTATAGGGAATAACCTTTCGAGGTTATACCTTATGGTCACGACATTTAGTTAGTTGTATGACAGGTAGTATATATGCCTTAGGTAAATGACCAAAATACCCCTTCGGGGCTTATATTGAGATTAAACTCGTTTTGGGCATATTGGAAGGTATCCTACTGATATCACAACATATTTAAGGCATATTAACTTAGGAAACCTGTATATGACTCTTATGGTTACTCGTTACACGCTTGTCGCGTTCGGATCGGCTTATGTGACTAGTTTGCATAAATTAGCCGAAACAGGTCAAACCATATCTTTTTGGTCTCAAAATCCAGAATGTGTGTAAGTTACCCATCTTAAACAAGCATACAAGCTTGTCGGGTTAAAAACCACATTCTAAACCGGTCTTCGCCTTATCATGCGTTTGAACCGTATCTTCCTCTTTAAAAACTAACCGGTCTAAGCATAGGCTTAATTAAAGACCCGTTAGAAATCTAGTAGGTTATTAAAAACCTTCGTTCCAGATTAAGAGCCCCAGTAGAAGTACTTGTGCTTGCTGAATTGATATACGGCTGGGATTGAATTTATATTTAGCTCAGGTAAATACTTTTAACTTATTTCCCTTATATGGGCTTGGGGTAGGGTATATAAAATACCACTTGGTCGGGCAATTGTTCCTAACTCATTAGTAGTTGGGTATTATCAATATGACCCGCTTGAAAAATTGGTTTTGTTTGTTTTACGCCTTTGGGAGTTTAATGACCATGTCCCGGATATCCTTGACATCATTGTATTATAAAATGGCCACGCCTTAAGCACGGGGTGTAGGCATACACTGAAAGTTGCTTAAAGGGAAACGGTATCTCACTTTCTTGTGGGCTTATACTTGTGGCGTGTCTGTTAATCTTGACTCGGTTTCTACATCGGGCCCTGAACGTATAACGAACCTTTAAATCTGTATACAAGATTATTTATATAATTGCCCCATGTTATAAAAGATTAATTTTGCCTTGTGCATTTTAATCAAAGTGTCAAAATATTTTGTGCCTGTTGCATCTAAATCAATTTTCTTAAACTCTTTTCAAATGAGTCGGTTGAGTGTATTTACTAGTGTAAACTGACGTATTTTTCCAAAAAGGTTAAGTGACAGGTACTGAACGTAATTGCTGGAAGCTCAGGGCGTTAATAAGGAATCTTGCAAGATCTAGGCGTCAAAAGTCTGTTGAACAATGTTTATGTTTTAAGATCCGCCTGTGGATCCTTTACTTTCCGTTGTAATACTTGATATTACTTTATATTCGGATTGTAATATTTTTATCTTTTGCTTCCGCTGGGCATTTATATATTGTGTTGTTTGACTATGATGATATCAACTACGTCACGATACTCCCCACCGGGCCCACCGGTCAAACGTGGAAATATCGGGGTGTGACACTTTGTTTCCGGTAACTTAGTGACAAAATCCATAGTTACCATTTCCTATTTCCATGTGGGAAGTTCAGGCTGTTGCAGCAAACCTGACGGCTTCTGGTATTCTGCCTTAACTTGAGCACACGTCAGACATTTAGCCACATAAGTGGCTATAGATTTCTTCAAACCTATCCACCAGTAATTTGCCTTTAAATCCTGGTACATCTTGTCACTTCCAGGATGAACTGAGTATTTGGAGCTATGGGCTTTGTTAGGCCCTAAAGTGTGAGACTGATGCATCAAATTAACACAACGGTTTATGGTTACGAACTGGGCTTTACCGGGTTAGTTTATATTAGGTTGTGGACCTTTATAGGTCACTTGGGCCAAGTTTTAGGCCATGTGGGCCAAGCAGGCCCAAGGGGAGCCCATGTAGGGAAGTGGGCTTAAGTTAGTATATAAACAAGTTTCTAACTTGTTTTAGGGTTTGAACTTCACAGTTACAAAATTCCTCTAGAGTTAGAGAGAGAGGCGATTGGTTGTGAGCTTGTACCAGACGATTTTGCTTGTTCAAGTAATAGAATCGTGTGCAAGTTTAAAGGTTATTTCGGTGTTCTTGTTCTTTTCGTTTTGATTTCTTGAATCACCCATTGATTGGATTCCGCACAATCAATAGGGTTGTTTGATATCATTGAAAGATCCGGTTTACGGGATTTACAAGTGGTATCAGAGCCTTTAGAACTTATTTCTAGGCTCGGTTTGATATCAAAGATTCAAGTTTTTCGTTATTTTTGGGTTGGTGTTCTTCGCGTTCTTTGTGTTCTTCGAAGTGTTCTTCGGTTTTTATTAAAAAAAACCATCATATATTGCCTTCCGATTTGTTTGAAAATATGTTAAAGGGTTTAAAATTTTGATAAAATTTCAAAAGGATTTGGTTTCCTGATATCTCGAAATTTTTGTTAATCTTTAAGTATTTCCAAATTTAAAGATATATCTTCCTGATATCTTGACTCCACCGTTCCATCCTTCCACCATCATTCCATCTTAACAGGTCTCGAGTCATCAAGTTCAAGGTTTTGAATCAACAACCAACTGTCACGGTTTCGAGTTCTCGTTTCCACGGTCTCGACTCCACAGTCTCGACTTCAAGATCTCGAGTCATCAACATTTCTGATTTTGAAGAGGTATGGTCCCAATTCCCTGCCTACATGGCAGGGACCACACCACTTTTGAGCATACAAGGCGTCCACATCAGCGAAGCAATCCAGAAGCTTCTAGAAACTTCTGGAAGACTTACAGCTGGCACCAAAGATGCTCTATCCGACATAAAGGACAACACGTGTCACCACTCGCAGAACGCCACATAGGCCTGCGACAAATCGGGGAGCAGAGCTGACAACACCAGTACGAGGTCTCCAGCGTGGGCAAACGTAAGAACGCCACGTGTACCACTACACCTGCCGTGACAGAGCAGACCAAGAGGATATTCCCCTTGGTCGGACAGCTGGCACACGCCCACAGCTGGCACAGCTGCTCCTTCCTTCTTCACCCTCCGGCTATAAATAGGACCCTTCATCATTCAGGTTCAGGATCTTTACTCTCCATACTCACTCTATACACACACTGTTTATTTCTCTCAGAACAGTACTTATTCTCACGCCGGAGCCTGGTTAAGAGGGAAATCCCCTTTCTCCCCCTCTTAACGAGACTGACGGTGTTTACTGTTTTGCAGATCTCCAGCCATTGATACGAGTAAGGAAAGAGGCTGAACCCCATAGACGAAACAACCCCACCGATAAACCTCGTGTTATTCGGTGTTTCATCATTGGCGCCATCCGCTTTTTGCAAAACCAATCTCATCTCTTTTCTCTATTGAAAAACACTTGTCAAAATGGCCGAACAAAATCCCTCACACCCAGTCGACGGAGAAGTTTCTTCCTTCGAACTCGTTGCGGACACAACACACGTCCAAAGGGGTCAAAGGAACGAAACCATCCAAGAGGGACAGCTGAACAACGATTTTCCTCCTATCTTTGGGAGTGTATCCAGAATTGTTAGCCAAACCACAACTGGACCCACTTTTCAAACTCCACCAGCAAGGATCATCACTCAAACCACAAACGGAGCCGCTTTCCAAACTCCGACCGGGGTGTTGCAACAGACACCACCATCAACGCTGACACCAAGCCATGGAGCTGGCCCCCCAGCTCCATCGGAACTAGCACAACTCAATTACTCCGCACTTTTAGGGCTACCCGAAGGAAAAACTCTAGCTTCCTGGTATGCCGAACAGATGGCGTCCATAAACCTAGTTTATACGCAACTCAGCGCACAGCAAGCTCTACTCCAAGCACAAGCTAACCAGTCAGCATTTGTAACTCCACAACCAAGGTCTCTGAGTACACATACAACTCAGCAGACTAACACGTGGAACCTACGTCTGGAGAAAGGGCCAGTTCAAAATGTGAGAAGACCAAGCGCGCACGACACGCGCGATACCTATGGCGAAACGGAAAGCAACTTTGTGCAAAATCCCAACGCGCAAAGAAAACCGATCCAGGCTCGTTTGGGCGCGCAATATGAACACAGAATGGGATGAAGAAGAAGACGACCCAACATACAAAGGGGAAACCACAGTGTTTAGCAGACTTCATCCAGAGCACGAAGCATACAAGCCCGCAAAGCACGCAGGGTACAACCCAAAGGCAGAACACGATTATACCTTAAGCTATCGTCCAGACGACATGGCTGAAGATTCGAAATTCATCAGGGAGATTGCCACAGTCGCTATAGTTAAAACCAAGCTGCCGCACAACGTTGGCAAATACAATGGACTGACAGATCTAGATGATCACCTCCAGGTCTTCAAAGGCGCAGGAGCGACAGGTGGGTGGAACCTACCAACTTGGTGCCACCTGTTTGCACAAACGTTCGTGGGCGCAGCGCGCGTCTGGTTCGACAGCTTACCAGCAGGAAAAATTAAATCATGGGTTGACTTCAGAGAGAAGTTCCTGGCACACTTCTCTCAACAGCGGAGGCACGCCAGAGACCCAACAGATTGTCTAAACATATGGCGTCGAGACGACGAAAGCGTGGAAGATTTTATCACAAGATATAACAAAGAATGTTTGGAGATTGGAGATGTGGGAGAAAAAATGATGCGCGCACACTTCATGAGGGCAGTCAAATGTGATGATCTGATCAAACGCGTTAAAGGAAGAGACGGAGGACCCAAAGATTGGGAAACCTTCATTGAGGCCGCCAAAACAATAGCACAGACAGACAAACAGTTGACCGGTGACGACCACCGTCAACGCGCACATAACTCCAATGACCGACACGGCAAGAAAGGCAGAGGCCAGCCATGGAGGTCTTCCAGTCATAGAGAAAGAAGCCCACCAAGAGAAGATGCGCGACACACAATCAATCAGATAGCACACAGAAAAGAAGTAAAGAGAGAAAACAGAGAGAAACAGTGGACGCCATTAACCAAGACCCCTTCGGAGGTCTTGGCCACTGAAAATCACCAATTTAAACCACCCCTACAGATGCGCAACAAAAGGGGGCAAGATCCCAATCTCTACTGTGAATTCCATAAGGATACGGGTCATCTCACTGACGACTGTTTTAGCCTGAAGCAAGAAATTGAAAGGGCCCTAAGGGAGGGAAAGCTCACTCACCTAGTCAAAGGCGGAAAGCGCGATTACCGCCAAATCCAAAGAAGAGACGAAGGGCCAGATAACAAAAAACTCAGGAAGCTGGAAACCCACATGGTGCAAGGAGGTCCACGAAGACCAAAGAAGAATTACAACAAGCGCACACAAGATGATTCGTGGCACGAGAAGCAAGTCATCTTCCCAGTTGTTAGAGGAGGCCCAAGGGAAAAACGACCAATAGTCATCCCAGGGGTGATTGGTCATTACCAAATAGACTACATCTTCATCGATCCGGGGAGCACCGCGGATATCATATACGAACAATGCTTCAATCAATTTGACCAGGAGGACAAGGCGCGCTTGGAGCCAGTAGACTACCCACTAACTGGTTTCTGCAACGAGGCCGTCTTTCCCCTGGGACAGATATCATTCCCGGTGTTACTTTCGGACGGACGAAATTCAAGAACAGAAGAAGTCACGTTCATGGTGCTGCCTGCACACTCAAGACACGACATCCTCCTAGGAAGAGAATCCCAGGGAGACTTCAGTATGATTTGCTCTGCTCCACATTCAGCCGTCGGATTCCCAACGGAAACAGGCATCGCACTGATATACGCAAGCAAGGAAGTCTTAGCAACAGATGAAATGAGGCCCACAAAAGCAAGTAAACCAGCGCCACGCGCAGAAGCAGAAAAATGGGTGTTGAACAGCGCCCACCCAGAACAAACAGTTACCCTAGGGCCAGCGCTCAAGAAATTGTTACACGAGAATATGGACGTGTTTGCCTGGACACCAGCTGACATGGTTGGTGTTCCACGGCACATTGCAGAACACCGTCTAAATGTCTCAGAGGACGCAAAGCCAGTGGTACACGCCAAGCGCCACCTGGGCGATATAAAGCACGACGCCATGAAGGAGCAAGTACTAGAACTACTGAATGCAGGCATCATCAGAGAAGTCAGATACCAAACATGGGTAGCAAGCCCAGTGATGGTAAAGAAACCAAACGGAAGTTGGAGAATGTGCGTCGACTACAAAGACCTAAACAAGGCATGCCCACGCGACTGCTACGCCTTACCAGACATAGACGAAAAAATCGACTCTCTGGCAACATTCAGGTGGAAATGCTTTCTTGATTGCTACAAGGGGTATCACCAGGTTCAAATGGCCGTCCAAGATGAAGATAAGACGGCATTCCGTTCGCCAATAGGGCTGTATTGTTACACCAAGATGCCTTTCGGCTTGAAGAATGCGGGCGCGACCTACCAGAGATTGATGAACGAAACATTCAGCGATGCCATCGGCAAGTACATAGAGGTGTACATGGACGATCTGGTAATTATGAGCAAAGAAGAAGGCACGATGCTGGTTAATATCCAAAAGACTTTCAACACGCTACGCAGCGTAAGTATCAAGCTGAACCCAGCAAAGTGCTCATTTGGAATGGAAGAAGGAAAGTTCTTAGGTTTCATCGTCACAAAAGATGGTTTTCAGGTGAATCCGGAAAAAGTCCAAGCCATAGAAAGGATGCCTTCACCATCAAACATCAAAGACATGCAAAAGTTAGCAGGACGACTAGCCGCGCTCAATCGTTTCCTAGCTAATCATGCCGCAAAATCTTTTCCGTTCATCAAAACCTTGCGCAATTGTATGAAGAAAAGCCAGTTCCAGTGGACTCCAGAAACAGAGAATGCGTTCCGCAAGATGAAAGATTGCCTCATCAAACTGCCAACCCTAACCGCACCAAACAAGGGAGAACCGTTGGTACTTTACCTTTCAGCTTCCGATAGGGCAGTCGGAGCTGTGCTACTTGTCGATCGTCAAGGTGTCCAGACACCAGTTTACTACGTATCACAAACCTTGACCGATCCAGAAACCCGATATGCAATTATGGAAAAGTTAGTCCTTGCACTGATTCATGCTTCAAGGCGGCTGCGCAGATACTTTGCCAATCACGTCATCCACGTGCTAACAAACTACAACATCATCAACATCCTTGCAAGGCCAGAAGTATCAGGAAGGCTAGCCAAATGGGCAATAGAACTGGGAGGTCACAATGTGGTTTTCAGACCACGACCATTAATCAAAGGCCAAGTCTTGGCAGATTTTATGACAGAAGTTCCAGATGACAAAGAAAGAGAGTGTAAAGCCATGGAAAAAGCTGAGAAAAAGCAAACAGAAGAGCCATGGTTGTTATATACTGACGGAGCGTCTAACGAAGAGGGCGCAGGCGCAGGGCTAAGGCTGGTAAGCCCCGATAAACATGAATTCACGTACGCCATACGCCTGGATTTTAAAAGTACAAACAACGAAGCAGAGTATGAAGCTTTCCTGGCTGGCTTACGATTGACAATCAAAATGGGGGTCCGACACATCGAAGCGCATGTGGACTCCATGCTGGTAGCGGGACAAATCAACGGCCAATACGAAGCCAAAGGGGATGTCATGGCACTCTACCTCAGCCAAGCAAAAACATTACTACAAACCTTCTACTCTTACAAGGTGCACCACATAAACAGAAGCGAAAACAAGCCAGCAGACACGCTGAGTAAGCTCGCATCAACAAGTTTCCAGCACCTAGCATAAGATGTGCGCATAGAGGTTTTGAGCAACCCATCTGTTCCACTCAGAGAAGTAAGTGTCATCCAGACAGGAACAACGTCCTGGATGACACCGATAATCATGTACCTGCAGTCAGGGATACTTCCCGAAAACAAAGCTGAGGCGCGAAAGATCCAATACAAAGTAGAACACTATCAAATGGCAGATGGGATACTGTACCGAAAGTCGTATCTCGGCCCGCTGCTAAGATGCGTTGACGCCGAAGACGCAAACTACCTAATCCGGGAAGTTCATTAAGGAATTTGTGGCATTCATGCCGGGCCTCGAATGGTGGTAGCAAAAGTGATGAATGCCGGATACTACTGGCCCTGGATGCATCTGGACGCTGTGAAAGAGTTGAGGAAGTGCAGTGGCTGCCAGAGACATGCGCCAAAGACCATGCGCCCCAAAAATGAACTAGTACCAGTCACAACCGCATGGCCTTTTCAACAATGGGGCATAGACATGGTAGGTCCTTTCCCAGAAGCACCAGGGGCAGTCAAATTCATAATAATCGCAGTCGACTATTTCACCAAATGGGTGGAGGCGAAAGCACTTGCATCAACCACATCGGCAGTCGTCAAGCGATTCATATGGGAGCAAATCATATGCCGCTTTGGCCTACCTCTCAGGATCATCACCGATAACGGAACTAACTTCGCAGCAGACGACCTCGAACGATGGTTCAAAGAACTACATATCGAGCATACCTTCTCTTCGGTTGCGCACCCGCAAGGGAATGGTCAAGTAGAGGCAGTCAACAAAAGTATCGTTGATGGTATCAAAGCAAGGTTAGGCGAAAAAAGAAGAGGATGGGTAGACGAACTGCCCAGCATATTGTGGGCCCATAGGACAATGCCAAAGACAAGCAACGGCGAGACACCGTTCAGCCTAGTCTATGGGTCTGAGGCAGTCATTCCAACAGAAATCGGGCTACCATATCCACGAATGCTCTCAATGAACTTAATCAACAATGAAGAGGAAAGGAGGATCGACCTGGACCTCCTAGAAGAACGGAGGGAGATGGCAGCAATCAACGAGGCCAAGTACAAAACAAAGCTGGAGAAATACTACAACTCCAGAGTCCGAGTCTGCACTTTTAACCCGGGAGACTATGTCCTACGGGACAATGAAGCTTCCAACGCAGAAAAGCCCGGAAAACTGGCGCCCAAATGGGAAGGCCCATACGTAATCGATGCATTACTCGGCAAGGGAGCTTACAAACTGCGCACCATCAACGACAAAGAGGTTCCACGAACCTGGAATGCTCAACAACTCCGAAAGTGCTACATGTAAAACAACTATGTAACCGCAAAGGGCGTACTGCCAACACATTTACTATAATACAAGAAGTGTTTGGCTACCTTTACTTCATGAAAATTTCTTGTCACAACTGCATTTATTACTTTGGGCATACACGAAAACATCAATGGCTCGACCATAGGAAACGTTGTAGACCTCCAAGGCTAAAAAACGCCAAAATAAAACTTCGTGCCCACATAAACACGAAAAAATCGATAGCAAGGTAACTAAACATTGTAATGCTCCCAAGGCTGAACGCAGCTAAGCTCACACAATAACCTGCAACTCGGTCACTTCGTAAGTCACATATAAGCGAGCGCATTCAAACGACAGAATAAAACGTTGTAGTAACACAACATCACCTGTCAGCGCCATAATTCATTCGTGACACCTAATCAAAGTAATTAAACATGCACATATTATGACGATAACAAAATTCGCATAAACACAAACAAGCGATAAAATATGCATCAAACAAAGAAGATCAAGTGCATATACCCACAAAAGGTAAATAAAAATAAAATTGTCTAAAAGTCAACATTACAGACCCACTCAAGGCCATACACGGCGCACAGGCCGGAATCCACCCATCAAGTTTGACTGGTGCCAGCACCTCCTGCCGCATCGGCATCGTCTCCAAGGGCTTTCTTCAGAAGAGCAACTCCATCTGGTTTCCGAGATAACTTTTGCGCCGCCCGGACGACGGCAAAGTCAAGGGTTGAAAACGCCTTGCGCTTAACAGCATAAGCACCGTCACAATCTTCTTTATACAACTCAAAATGGTAATCTTTCTCTTTGTTGATAGCTGCAGCCTTGCCTTCAGCATATCCAAACTTACGACCGCTATTATAACCCGCTCCGCCCAATTCGAACATGTACGTGGCAAGTTCAGTCGAATTCAGAATACGGTCAGCAAGCTGCATAAAACAAGACAACCAAATAAAAGATCACAAAAATAAAAGAACACGAAAGAGCAAAAGAAATTACCAAGGGTACACCACGAGAAAGCAACCATCTGGTGTCCGCAGACGTCTCTTTAGCAAGAAGCTCAGAAGCTTGGCACTCAGCCGTCTTCTCAGCAAGAAGGCGCTGTGCAGCCTCACACTCAGTCGCCTTCTGCTGCGCGAGCACCTCTAACTTATCAATACGATCAACGTATTCTTTCTCTTTCCTCTCAGCAGCAAGGCGTGCTTGATGAGCCTTATCAGCAAGTTGCGTTTTCTCACCAGACAAACGAACAATCGCATCATGCTGAGTTTGCATCTCAACATTCGTACGCTCACACGCGGCTTCCCAATCTTTCTGTTTCTGAACATTCAACTGTTTTTGCTCTTCAAGCTTCTGTTCAGCATCAAATACCCTCCACTGCAAACCTTTCTTCTCCGCGTTAAATCTCTCCTTCTCCTCAGCAAACAACCTCTTCGACTCCTCAAACTCGAGCGTCTCCTCTCCCATCGACCGCCATTCACGAAGAATTTCCTGAGAAGTGGCAAAGTAATTAACCCCGGCACGAACATGGTCGTCCAACAAGGCAAATCGATTGCGGTTTTTCTGGAACATCCTCTCAGCAGGGGGAAGAGACATAGCAAAAAATTCATGGCAGTTATTCACATCATCCATCCTGGAACCCTGAGTAAGGTTCCAGCGAGGGGCGTGTGGTAAGTCGTCGCAAGCAGGATTACCCCAAGAATCAGCAGGGTCATGCTCAAATTGTGGGCTGCGCACCACACCAGAAGTAGCCCCACCTCCACCAGAAGGACGCTTAATATAAATGGTTTGGTGTGGAGTAGTTTCACTAGATTCCACCTCCACTTCCACACCCTTACCTTTATCAGCTCCACCATCACCACCAACAACTCCAGCATCACCACCACCTTCACCCACATCTTCAGCAACCCCTTCTCCACCCCTTTTGTCTGCCTCAATATCATCACGAGGAGGGGTCAGACCAACCGTCCTTGATGGAGGGGAAGTGGGCGGCGTGATGTGAGAAATATCCACCATACGAGGTTTCTTGCCAATCTTGACTGCTGTCATGAAACAAGAATTAAAAACAACTTGAAGAAAACGAAAGAAACATACAACTAATGGCCAATTACTAGTAGGAGGGGCAGACGCAGCAAATATCTCCTCCAAAAGATTACCACGACCTCCACTAAAAACACCAAGATCAACCTCAGATTCAGAAGGCGCTGGGGGGGCCTCCTTATGCAGCTTCGCTTTTTTAGCAGCAAGAAGAGCAGCAGATTGCTCATCAAGCTTACGCTTGTGATCCTCGAGGGCTTTCTTCTTCATGTGCTCAGTCAAGGTAGCACTGTCATCAGGATCCGATTCCTGACTTCTCTCACCAACCCCTAGGCCAGACAATGTGTCAGAAACTACCACATAATCTAGACAAGGAAGAGTAGAGGGTTGCTTACGAGAAGAACCAGCAGCTTTACCCTCAGCCTTCCCCTCCTTCCTCCCAGACTTATTAGTTCTTGTTTTCTTCCTTGACTCTAACTGAGAAGAAGGATCAACGGGCACTTCTGCATCATCATCACCAACAACCTCATGCACGGGTTCGACAGCATCACCCAGCGCGGTACCTGCACGCGCGCGACGAGAGGTTAGACCATCAAGGTTTTGGTCAGAACTTCCACTTGAAAGGACAATGACTTCCTCTCGACCCGGGTCGACATGGTCATTCCAAACATCTTCACCTAGAACTTCGCTGGCATATCTACTCAAACTCTCATCAGTTGGATGCAAAAAACGACCCCGGATTTGGTCTAGCCATGTCGGGTTCCCATCCGCTTGAATAGCTTCAACCATGGCACCCGCCACCTTAGGGTCCAAGACATTTAACAAGCTGTAACCAACTGCAAAAAGGCAAGAAGATAAGAAAGCATAACAAACATAAGGGAGAATAACTCAGCGGTAACTTACGAAAGAAACATACATTTGCCCTGATAGCTGTATACGGGTTGACCCAATGGATTCTTGGGCACCCACAACAAACTCATCCCAGCACCAACCAAGGCCATCTCCTCCAGCTGGGAAATAGCAGTCGCCTTGTGGTTTATCTTCTTATACCAATCCTGGGCACCATAATCCTCCACACGTCTACCCTTGGAATCCCTTGGCTCACCTGCCGATAAGGCATATCTATCGGAATTACACCACGACGGATGTAGAAGAATTTCTGCTTCCAGTCATGAAGACTCTTCAATGGCACAGAGCACACCGGAGCAACATCCATCCGTGCTTGAAACGAATAGAAACCGCTGGCATAGGTAACACTATAAAACACATTAAAGATCTGAAACGTAGGCTCAATGCGATAAGCCCTACAGACATACTCAAAATGAGTAATGCGTGGAAGCCCAATAGCATTAATTTGTGAAATATGAAGCCCATAACCCCTCAACACGGCAGCAGTAAACTTCGTAATAGGTAATCTGAAACTACCTTCCCGAAAAAACGTAGCATACAAAGTGATATGGCCCGGAGGGGCGTCCAAGGCTGTAGAACCGACAGGAGGGTACTGGGCTCCCCACTCGGGACGGAAACCCATACCCCTAACCAGATTATTGAACTCCTCCTCCTTCCACCCAATGACCGCCTGGTCAGGACCAGGAGGAGCCCTCCCCTTATATTTTCTCTTCCGTTGGGTAGGATTCGTACCAGACATGGTGTAAATACAAAGAAGTCGGAAATAGGAAATCAAAGAAAACTATTGAAACAATGGAGAATGAAGGGAGAGGATAGAAGGAAAACACACTTGAAATTTGAAAAAGTGAAGAAGAACGAGTAACCACCTCCTATTTATACTCATCGCATTTAATGCGATGGGTAGTGGATCGTCAGAGCACAGGAAAAGCAACCAATAAAGGAGTGACACGTCAGAAGAGAGAGAAGACGTCGGCTCTTTTTTCGGGAAGCATGGGCGACAAGGCCGGCTGACATGACAGAAAGTAACTGACAAAGCAACTGTTCATCTCCGATAAGACAGGGATGTCTGATAGTCACATCAAACACTTCCCCATAACTACCAAGCTTCGATCAGAAGGAAACGACAAGGAGCCAAGACCCATGCGCCGCGCGTCCTCTTGGCTCATTTTTTACAAAGTGCCAAGACCCATGCGCCGCGCGTCCACTTGGCTCATTTTTTACAAAGTCCCAAGACCCATGCGCCGTGCGTCCACTCGGCTCAATTTCTATCAAGTGACAAGACCCATGCGCCGCGCGTCCACTTGGCTCATGTTTTACAAAATACCAAGACCCATGCGCCATGCGTCCACTTGGCTCATTTTTTTTTACAAAATGCCAAGACCCATGCGCCGTGCGTCCACTTGGCTCATTTTTTACAAAATGCCAAGACCCATGCGCCATGCGTCCACTTGGCTCAATTTTTACAAAATGCCAAGACCCATGCGCCATGCGTCCACTTGGCTCAATTTTTATAAAGCACCAACAACCATGCGCGGCAAGACGGTTTGGTTCAATTTTTTCTTTCAGATCACCAAAAGCCACGCGCTGCAAAAAAAAAAAAAAAAAAAAAAAAAAAAAAAAAAAAGAACCACTACTCTCATAAGTCCAGAATCCCTCCTAGACGATCAACTCAACTAGAAGGCACACTAGACTGGGGGGACTTGAAGAGGTATGGTCCCAATTCCCTGCCTACATGGCAGGGACCACACCACTTTTGAGCATACAAGGCGTCCACATCAGCGAAGCAATCCAGAAGCTTCTAGAAACTTCTGGAAGACTTACAGCTGGCACCAAAGATGCTCTATCCGACATAAAGGACAACACGTGTCACCACTCGCAGAACGCCACATAGGCCTGCGACAAATCAGGGAGCAGAGCTGACAACACCAGTACGAGGTCTCCAGCGTGGGCAAACGTAAGAACGCCACGTGTACCACTACACCTGCCGTGACAGAGCAGACCAAGAGGATATTCCCCTTGGTCGGACAGCTAGCACGCGCCTACAGCTGGCACAGCTGCTCCTTCCTTCTTCACCCTCCGGCTATAAATAGGACCCTTCATCATTCAGGTTCAGGATCTTTACTCTCCATACTCACTCTATACACACACTGTTTATTTCTCTCAGAACAGTACTTATTCTCATGCTGAAGCCTGGTTAAGAGGGAAATCCCCTTTCTCCCCCTCTTAACGAGACTGACGGTGTTTACTGTTTTGCAGATCTCCATCCATTGAAACGAGTAAGGAAAGAGGCTGAACCCCATAGACAAAACAACCACATCGATAAACCTCGTGTTATTCGGTGTTTCATCAGATTTCAACTGAGGTCTCAAGTCAATCATCATCTGAGTCGCAAAAACTGTTTCGAGTCACGGTTTCGAGTCACCACGTATACCAGTCGCAATCATCGTTTCGACATAGGTTTTAAATTTCGATTCCGACACATACAGGTTTCTTGTTTTGAGTCGCAACCTTGTCCAACGATTTCGAGTTTCGGTTCCGAGTCATCAAAACAAGCTGGTTTCGAGTTCCACTGTTCATCATCTTCTTCGACGAGCACCTACGACTCCGTCGATCACCACTACCCCGTGCACCATCAACCTCCACCATCCTCCGCCGCATATATCGTCTGTTGTTATAGATCATCTGCTTCAAGGTTTTGAGTTTCCGATATCGAGTTGAGGTTCCGAGTCACCGCCTTGTTCTGAATTGAAAGTTCATCTTTTCCGACCACCATTCCGACTCCATCAACATCATCGTTCACCCAGAGATCCTTTCACCTTACACCACTGTTCATCATCATCAACTTCATCGGTTACCTTCGACTCGAAACCACTCTCGTCCACCATCAATTATCTCCAACCACAAACTGAAACTTCATCCCGACACCATCACGTCTCCACCTTCGTTGTCCATCACCACCATTGCATCGACTCCGGTCACCTTCATCATCCTCATCAACGTCCAACTTTCCGGTGACCGTTTTTGTGTAACGAAGAAGACAACGTTCATAATTACCTTTAGGTTTTTTTTATTGTTTATAGTTATTGTAATATTAATCATAAGTAATTATTATATAATCATTGCTTTCTTAATAATAATAATAATATAATAATAAGTATTTACTTAATAATAAAAAAATTATTTTCTAATTAAAAAAAACAACAATAACAACAACCATACCCAGTAAATCCCACAAATAGCAAAGCTACTTATAGGGTCTGGGGAGGGTGGGATGTAGACAGACCTTGCCTCTATCCCTAGGGATAGAGAGGCTGCTTCCGGAGAGACCCTCGGCTCCAAAACGAACAACATGCCAACACACCAAGTCAAACAATATAGAAATAGCATACAACATCATTTGGACATAATATAATGTAAATAGGAAGCCACCAATACCAAGAAAGTGATCAGAGTGACACAATATAATGCAAATCATGTATAATAGCATACAACATCATTTGGACATAAACACCAAAAGGCAATTACCGGTAAAGTCAATTTAAGAATAAGAAAGACCTACACCTCTAAAAACACCTAAGTCCTTACTGCAATATCCTCTAGAATTCCTTAACCCTAATCCTACGCCTCCACGAAGTCCTATCTTGGACCATGTCCTCAGAAAGATGCAACTCTAGTAAATCATGCCTAATCTGCTCATCCCAAGTCAGTTTGGGTCTGCCTCTTCCTCTCCTCCCCTCCACAGTAAGAGTTTCCACTACTCTAACTGGTGTCGTCGTTTGCCTCCGCTTCACATGCCCAAACCATCTCAATCTCCCCTCCTTAATCTTGTCCGATATACTAGCCACTCCTAATCTTTCCCTAAAAACCTCATTTCTTATCCGATCTAACCTCGTGTGTCCACACATCCACCTCAGCATCCTCATCTCTGCTACCTCCATCTTGCGCGCTTGTGACTTCTTGATAGCCCAACAGTCTGTTCCATATAGCATAGCGGGCATAATTAAAAAAAAAGAAATATAATAATAATAATAATAATAATAATAATAATAATAATAATAATAATAATAATAATAATAATAATAAAAGGGAGGTTTGTTTGTTTGTGATAACGGTTTTGACAGGTTTTGAGGTGCGGTTCAGATAGCGGGTTCAAGGGGTTTGAGTTAGCGAGTACACGAGTTCTCGTTTGGTTTTATGTTTTGATTAGAAGAACAAAAGTATCAGCCACCCATTGAAATTGAAATTATGGCGTTTATGTTTCACAAACCCGCGGCTCAAGAAATTACACGTGAAGAGATACTTTCTGTCTTTTGCACTCCTGAGTGCTGAGAAAGGGTTGAGGCATATAGAATACACAATGCTGAGCTAATCGAAGAATATAATGACATGAGAAGAAAAAATTTCACTTTGGCTAATAATGAAAAACTTTTTAAGGAGAAAATCGAAGCTCAGCGAAAGGACATCATTCAACTTAAGGATGATGTTAGTGTAGCTACGACCCAACTTTTCATGGTTAAAGAAAAACTATGTGTTGTGACTAAAGAACTGGAGGATATCAAAGATAAATATCAAATAAATGAGCTAAATATTAAAAAGTTTGATTCCTCTAGCAAATTAGTCAAAAACCTGTGTGATCAACAGCTAGCATACCATAAAAGGAAAGGGTTGGGATTGGGTTATAATCAGGCTCCTCCTCCGTATAATGACAATTATACTTACTTGCCCATGACTGATGAGGAGTTAATGAATGAAAGCAAAATGACATATGGTCCCAACAACAATAAGTCATCAGTTGATGTCAGACCTGCTGAAAAACAGGTGGTTCAACCAATTTGTTTTGTGTCCAAGGGTACTTTTGATCCTAACGCTTCTTCATCATGTGCAGATGAAGTACCTGAAGTAAGATGGGGAGATATGTTTGGGAATGAACCATATTCAAATTCAGTTTTTTTCTAAAAACTCAATAAATGAAACAACTTCTGAATCTGTTTTTGGACCAAACTTTTTTAAGTCGTTATTTGGTTCTTTTTCAGTTGATAATAATTGTGATGTTTCTTGTTCAACAGCAACTGAAGCTGAACAAACAAATGAAAGTGAGAGTGAAGATCAACAATGTTCTGATTATTCTTCTGAAACTGTTTCTGTAAATGTCCCTGATAATGTATCCCGTGGGACCACTGAAACACACTCTCAAACGGATCTGGAGACTTCTTTCAAAAACAAAGCTGCCAGTGAACCATTCTTGAACACAAATGGTTCATGTGCTGATAACTCGTCTAATGATTCTGCTGAAGTTTATGGTGTGACATCTGATAAACCAGAACTCTCGGATCCTACCAAAGCTGATGAAGAGAAGACTGACGTGAACAAGGCTCCAAGTGCGCAAGCTGAACAATCTGAACCTTTTGTTAGTGATGAAAAGGTTCAGATCAAGCAACAAGAGCCGAAGCAAGCAAGTAAAGGACGCGGAAAGAAGAAGCCTAAACGTCAAAGACAAGCAGGCTCTCCACAGTCCTCAACGGGCAGCAATAGTCCTCAAAAGGCCCGTGATGTGAAAAATTCTTTTGTTAAGCCAGTCAGTAATGGCAAATGTGAGAAATATGGATTTGACTGTGCTAACAAGGGTTTCAGAAAGACTGGTGAGATTTCTGAGCAAGACTTGCAGTCGACACAAAACAGGAAAACTCAGAAGAAATCTCCACTACAGAAGGCCCCTGCAAACGACAAGTACAGACATCCCAATTCATCCTCGTTTGCAGGAAATGTGCAACACAAACAAGCACAGAAAGGACCGGTTCGTCCTTCATGGCCTACAAGAGCAAATCCAGCTGATCAGAATGCTTTCTACATGAAGAGACAAACATGCTTCAATTGCGGCATTGCTGGTCACATTGCTCGAAATTGCACACATCGTCCCTACGTACCCTACTATATGCAAAATCAAAGGGTTACACCAAAGGACAACTACCATTCTAAGCCAATGAAGGTATCTTCACCTAAGGCAATGAAGAATGTGAATCCCAAGGTTAAACCTTCTGATGGGGATTGGAATGCTGCTAAAGCAAAAAGAAAACAAGCTTTGAAACCTACACAAATTTCGAAAAATAACAAGGTTAATAAGCCAACTGTTTTGCCAAAGGCATCTAAGAAACTAGAAAAGCCTAAACAAATTTGGAGAGCAAAACAAAAAGCAGCTACATCTCCAATTCTTGAAACGAAAGGGGACTTGTGTCTAAAGGAAGTGTCTTATTTTGATGCTTCAGGTAAACCCAGGACCACGATGGCCTGGGTACCAATGTCTTACTAATCTCCTTACTTTTCAGGAACAACCAAGGAGGAGCTGTTGACAATCTCTGGAATGTTGATAGCGGTTGTTCCAGAGATAAAAAACGGGTAACATTTCACTGTTGCAAAAAGTTCAAATTTTTTTTACATATGATATGTTTCCTTTGGAGGAGATAAGAGAAGTAAGATAAGATCAGCAAAGGTACCGTTTAAATTCAGTACTTTGATATGATTTTGATTAGTCTTCAATCTGATTATAGAACGGTAAAACAAAAATATTTTCTCTCTTTCTTAGTTCATTATTTTGTATATAAAGTGTCCTTTCTCTAGTAAATGGTAAATTTGCGCAAAAATACAAGATTTATGCACAAATTTGGGGGGGAGAGGACATATAGATAGATATAGAGTTTAGGGGGAGAAAACTCAGAAAAGAAAAATACAAAAAGAGTTTGCTGTATATATATGTATTGCTTTAGGGGGAGAAAATAAGAAAAATACAAAAACATTAGAAAAATGAAAAAGCCAAAAAGATAAATTGCATGATATGGGAAGTGAAATAAATGTTCGTGTTAAAGGGTTTGACTAACACATGTAAGGTGCCATAGCTGAAAAGACTAGGATCTACTGCGATATGTCGATAGGCTTGACGCTCAAAATGGTAAAAGATACTAAGTGATATAAACATAACGAAATATGTACCATGTGGGTAACATACCAACGGCGTATGATTTTATGGTCTTAAATCTTGCGTTGATAGATAGCCAACATCTGAGGTTTTGAGTCTTTATATTGTTGAATCATCCGGGGATATCTTGGCTGTCCTTCTGTTCAGAACTAAAATTGTACATGACCCCAGGAAAGAAAGTCACTTGGAATTAGCTCATTTCTATTTGAATGTCTGTATGTTGTCCCGATACACACAATTTTGATCTGATTCTGAAATCTTCTCTGAAAAAAAGTCATGTACCTCCTCTTCTGCATCCAGATATATGCTGACCTGGAGGTGCCTTAGGCAACGACAGCTTCTGCTGCATCCAGATACATGCTGACATAGCTGTACGTTGTCGCGCTATAGATCTAATACACCCGAAAGAGGCCCTCAAGTGCCCAAAAGAAACCCCAAGAAACCTATATCAAATTGAGAAAAACTCATTTGATCTTTATATTATATCATCTCTACAAAAGATCTATTCTGTTCTCTTCTCAACCTATTCCCAGTTAAGATTTCAGAAATCTGGATTGGACTTGTGAAATATGTGGTAGGGAAGATACTTGCATGATAGAGTGTGCTGTTTATATTTCCGGGATTTGATTAGTATTTATTTGGGTGTTCATTGTTAAGAAAACAAAACATATTATATGCAGCCCTAGACACAGTCAGGATATCTTAAAGGATGTCATCAGTATACTCACCTGCTACGATGAATCGTTGTGCTTACCTTGATCGCGGGGGTATGCCTTGGAATGGGACACATAGGTATAATAGTATAATATTACCTTAAGCATATCACGAAGTTGAAAATTGAAAGTTGAGCATTAAAGTTTAAGTGGACAAACATATTGGCAATCGCATAGACCAGTTTGATTAGGTTCGTACTGAAAAGTGTTCCTTAGTCTGCCTGAGAACGAATTTTGATCCCATTGCAATTGTAATTGTATATTATGGTAGTTGTTTATATTTTGAGTTTTTATTTGCTTTTAGTTTTTAAATTAAAAAAATAAAAAAAAACTATAAAATCAAAAATCCAAAAATAGAGTGCTTATTTGTTTTTCTTAAAATTAAAAAAAAATATAATCGTTCTTGAAGATTTGACTGATCATCAAAAGTTAAAAGAATTTAAATTGTGAAATTTGATTTTTTGTACCTAGTGTTCATATGGTACTCTCCCTGTTGCATAAGAAATGTTTGCTTATGAGTTTGTGAGCATGTGCAGAACTTGATTTCAATCAAGAACAGGGGTTGATGAAGACTGAGATGCTGTTAGCTGCTGAAGAAGCCTAAAGCATCACAACAACAAGATGTACCTGAGTCAGAAGAACCGGATACGAGACACCGTCTGACAATGAAAGTACATTTGAAGAAGTACCGTGAACCTGCTTGAAAGATAGAGATTGAAGAAGAAAAGAGCTGCTGAGAATCCTCCTCTCACATTCTTTTTGACAAGATTTTCAAGCAAATGCTGATCGTGATCCTGATATGAAGCTAACCACAAAATCTAAAGAAAGAGAACCAGTGCTGAGAGTTCTGAAGTCAAGAACTTCCACAACATCTGCAGCATAGCGTAAACCATAGATTTCGTTGAAGACGTTGCTGAATTCAAGTTATGAAGACAATTTGATGGCATCAGTCTAGGGGGAGATTGTTAGGCCCTAAAGTGTGAGACTGACGCATCAAATTAACACAACGGGTTATGGTTACGAACTGGGCTTTACCGGGTTAGTTTATATTAGGTTGTGGACCTTTATAGGTCACTTGGGCCAAGTTTTAGGCCATGTGGGCCAAGCAGGCCCAAGGGGAGCCCATGTAGCGAAGTGGGCTGAAGTTAGTATATAAACAAGTTTCTAACTTGTTTTAGGGTTTGAACTTCACAGTTACAAAATTCCTCTAGAGTTAGAGAGAGAGGCGATTGGTTGTGAGCTTGTACTAGACGATTTTGCTTGTTCAAGTAATAGAATCGTGTGCAAGTTTAAAGGTTATTTCGGTGTTCTTGTTCTTTTCGTTTTGATTTCTTGAATCACCCATTGATTGGATTCCGCACAATCAATAGGGTTGTTTGATATCATTGAAAGATCCGATTTACGGGATTTACAGGCTTCTTGAAGAATTATGTCTGTAAGTCCTCCATAAATTGGAACCCATATTCGTCCATTCAATCTTAGCATTCTATCCTTGTCATATAATAAATGTTCAGCAATTACTCCCAACTTTTCATTTGGATAGTTGGCTTCTAATACAGCTTCCTTCTGAGCGGCTAGCAACCTTTCATTCAAGCTGTTCCTCAATTCAATGCTCTTGGCATTGATCCTAATGGGCTTAACCTTTTCCTTCCTGCTTAAGGCATCGGCGACCACATTCACCTTACCTGGATGGTATCAGATTTCACAAACATAATAATTCAGTGTCTCCATCCATCGACACTGTCTCATATTCAGATCCTTCTGGTTAAACAGATGCTGAAGGCTCTTGTGATCAGAATAGATCACACACTTGGTACCATATAAATAATGCCTTCAAAGTTTTAGTGCAAACACAACAGCACCCAATTCCAAGTCGTGGGTGGTGTAATTCTTTTCGTGCACCTTTAATTGACGGGAAGCATAAGCAATAACTTTGCCCTTCTGCATAAGCACACACTCCATGCCAGTGTGCGATGCGTCGCAGTAAACCACAAATTCTTCAATACCTTCTGGCAATGTCAATACTGGCGCATTGCTTAACTTTTGTTTAAGGATGTCAAAGGATTCCTGTTGCTTAGGACCCCAATCGAACTTTATATTCTTGTGAGTCAATGAAGTTAGGGGTGCAGCAATCCTTGAGAAATTTTCAATGAAACGCCTATAGTATCCTGCCAGACCCAAGAAGCTATGAATCTCTATGGGCGTCTTCGGCTCTTGCCAATTCATGATAGCTTCAATCTTAGCGGGATCCACCTGGATACCGCGCTTGCTAACCACATGTCCAAGAAATTGGACTTCACGAAGCCAAAACTCACATTTTGAAAACTTGGCGTAGAGCTTATCTTGCTGAAGAAGTTTAAGAATACATCGAAGGTGCTTTTCATGATCACTCTGGTTCTTTGAATAAATAAGAATGTCATCAATGAAGACGATGACAAACTTGTTCAAGTAGGGTTTACAAACACGATTCATGAGATCTAAGAATGTTGCTGGTGCATTGGTGAGCCCGAAAGGCATCACCAAGAACTCGTAGTGACCATAACGAGCTCTAAATGCAGTCTTATGCACATCTTCATCTCTGACTTTTTGTCGATGATAACCTGACCTCAAATCAATCTTGGAGAAATAACTTGCTCCTTGAAGGTGATCGAACAAATCATCGATCTTGGGTAACGGATACCTATTCTTGATTATAACTTTGTTTAGCTCGCGATAATCAATGCATAGACGCATTGATCCATCCTTTTTCTTCACAAACAGAATCGGCGCTCCCCAAGGAGATGAGCTAGGTCGAATGAAACCTTTTGCCAACAAATCATCTAACTGAGTTCTCAACTCCTTCATTTTAGTTGTGCTAACCGATAAGGTGCTCTCTCAATTGGTGCAGCTCCAGGAATAATGTCGATTCTGAACTCCACTTGCCTATCTGGTGGTAAACTAGGTAGTTCTTCAGGGAATACTTCTGGATATTCAGAAATAACAGGGATGTCTTCAACCTTGGGCTTTGGTTCATCAATAGTCACTTGTGCCATATAAATGACACAACCTTTCTTCATACACCTTGATGACTTAAGCATAGACACTTGCTTAGGCAATCCATACTGAGTATCTCCTTGAATTGTTAACGGCTCACCATAAGGAGTCTTGATAACCACTTGCTTCTTGTCACAAACGATCTGAGCTTGATTAGAGGACAACCAATCCATGCCTATTACTATGTCGAAACCAGCTAGCTTCAAAGAAAGCAAGGACAACGGAAAAGAGTGGTTCCTAATGGATATAAAACATCCATCTAACACGATTGATGCAGTTTCTATGGTACCATCGGCTAATTCTACCTCATATTTTATGCTTAGGGTTCTAACAGGCAGTTTTAATAACTTACAAAACTTATCATCAACAAACGACTTATCTGCTCCCGAATCAAACAACACCCTTGCATAAACATCATTGATAAGAAAGGTACCTGTTATCACGTTGTCGTTTTGAATGGCCTCCTGAGCATTCATTTGAAAGACCCGAGCATTGGTCTTCTTTCCTTCTTCAGGTTTCTTGGCATACTTTGGGCAGTTAGACTTGATATGCCCTTTCTCGTTACAGCTGTAACAAGTCGCATCCTTTATCTTCTTACAATCCAATGTCTTATGCTCACTAGATTTGCAGATCCCATAAGCCCTAGGCTGTGATTGGGATTCGATTCATACCTGCACTTTCCCAGATGACGTTTCTTGCAAGTCTTGCATTTGGGCTTCTCACCTGACTGATGGTCATCTTTCTTAAATCCTGAACTCTTCTTGTGATCTGAGTTCCCTTTACGCTTCTTATCTGAACGGTGTGAGTTATCATCCTCACATTTCCTCTTCCCTTCATCAGAATGCCTAAGCGATCTCTGCCTGACCGCATCAAGGGTAAGAGATAATGACAAATCAGCTACAGATCTAAAGGTAGTAGGTCGAGATGCTTTCACACTAGCTTTGATTTCCGTGGCTACACCCCCAATGAAACGGGGTATACGTTTTGGTTCCGGTGTCACCAAGTAAGGAACCAATTGAGACATGGTGTTACAATTCGTGAGATAAGCCTGACAGTCTAAGTTCTTCATAACAAGTGTCAAAAAGTCGGTGTCAATCTTCTCAACTTCATGTTGAGGACAGAAAATCTCTTTGATCAAAGCAACAAACTGATCCCAAGACAGATTATACAACGGGATCTTCCCAGTAGCCTGTATCAATGACCTCCACCATGCTAGAGCTTCTCCATTAAATGATTGTGACACAAACTTCACAATATCTTGCTCTGCACAACCACTAATATCAACCACAGTGTCCATTTCATCGAGCCAAGTCATACGATCGATGGCTCCTTTCTCCCCTGTGAAGTCTCTAGGCTCGCAGGAGACGAAATACTTATAAGAACAGGACTTAACACGTGGTTCTTGTTTGAGCTCAACCTTTTTAGACGGGATACTCCTTTGGTTCGATGAATGATGAGATTCACTCTTGCGAGTATGAGTCTTTGAGGGTGGTTTTGAATGTGGTACTGACTGAGTTCTGACACGGGTACCACTAGATTCATTAAACTGCCTGTCAAGAGCTCATGTAACGACATTATCTATTAATGCCTGCAATTCCGCACCCGCTACATTAATTCTGGTAGTGTCGTTATTCTCCCTCGGGTGACTGTTGACTTCATCAGACCCAGCCATTTAGCTTGATTGCTACATAAAATATTGACAGAGATTTATTCAGGAGTTGATGTGTGTAAAATGCAACATATAAATTACATCAATTGAGGCATAAAACTAACCCTTTTTAAGTACTAATGTTGGAAAAAGAGTGTTTTTGTCTTCCTTTTGTATTTTCAGGATAAAATGAGCTCAAATTCACAAAAGAATCAAAAAGACAGCTAAATCTAACATAAATACAAGAAAAGGAACAAAAGTAGATTGCCCGACCCCTCAACGACATCTTCCCAAGCAGAAAAGAGAAGTCAGAAGACTGAACACGCCCCGTGCTCAGCCAGCACGGGGCCGTGCCCTAGAAGGAGCAGAAAAGACAAACCTATAGAAGCTTCTATTACCCACCACGGGGCCGTGTCCAGTGAGCACGGGGGCGTGGTGAAAGTACAGCAGGCGCATTAATTGTAATTGCGAATTACAATTAATGAAGAGAGAGAGTGTCAGACAGTCACGGGGGCGTGTCCAGCGGACACGGGGCCGTGCCCAGCCTTCTGTTCAGCCTATAAATAGGAGTGCTTGGTTTCATTTCAACTCATCCCTTGGCACACCACCTCTCTCACACTTCATCCACCACCCACCACCATCACAACACCATCATCCACCACCATCATCCATTGTCCATCATAGAGTGTGTGAGTCGTCTCGGGATCCAAGATTGATCGTAAGAGTTCTTGACAATCAAGGCCATGTTTGCCTAAGTCTCTTACATCACTTGGTGAAGACAAGTGTTTAGTATAATACTTTTTATTTTTAATCTTTTGCACTTTTTATTTGGTTTTGTATTAATGACTTTAATAACTAGTTGCTTATGTTGAAGGTGATCTTTCCTTATCGTTTGTCCGTGGTGTCTTGGCATTATTTGACTGTCTATATAAAATAAAAGATTTTCACCATTCATATCTCCACGGTCTATATGGAGGTATGTTAGCTACCTGGTCGGGGGTTAAGGGAACGGTTTGGTAAGGGTCTTGCCCTTGTTCAGCGTTTAGAGGTCCTGCAAGGGACCTGGGTCAAATTTAGTAGGATCTCCTTCAATGCCCATAGGTATTGGATGGCGGGGATCCAAACTCTTTGACCCCCTCATAAGTTAACTACTATTAATACTATAACCCGACTATTTAGGACTGTATCCCTGCTGACTCAGACTACTTAGCCGAGGGTAACGTCACCGCCAAAAGCGGGGCCTACCATAATTTGCATTAATAACTTAATTCATTATCTTCCAATAATCCAACCCTTTAGGATTGTATCCTTGCTGACTCAAACTACTGGGTTGAGGGTAACGTCGCCTTCAAAAGAGGGGCCTACTACAATAACTAAGATAATCTCTTAAACAAGTGAAAAAGTGCGAAAATAATCAAAGGTTATACTAATACACGAGGCGGATCCAAGTGATTCATCTTGTCTATCTGTTTTTATTTTATTTTAATTTTCAGCATTTAGTTAGTTTTTATTTTCTTAGTTTAAAAATCTTTTATAACTTCTTTTTTATTTGATTAGACGTTGAGGATAAACCGGTACTAAAAGCTCTTGTGTCCTTGGACGACCTCGGTATCTTACCAACACTATACTACGTCCACGATGGGTGCACTTGCCCATATGTGTGTTTAGTGTTAGTAAATATCGTGTTTTATAAATTTAAAACTTGGCTAAAAGTGTAAAAAGGGCTTAAATATACATCTAAAATATAACACACTTCACGCACATCAAGTTTTTGGCGCCGTTGCCGGGGACACAAGGATTTTAAGAAAGCTTAAAATCGACGGCCTAATCTATTTTTCAAAACCTTTTTAAAACGCGCGCACATTTTTCTGCATTTTAGTTTAGTTAGCATTTACAGTAGCCTGAACACGGGGCCGTGCTCACTGAACACACCCCCGTGCTGCACATTTTTAGTTAGATACCCAGATACAGAGTCTGAACACGGGGTCGTGCTCACTGAACACGCTCCCGTGCTCAACGTGACCAGTAACTTTAATTAAAACGCCCAGATACAGATCCTGACCACGGGGCCGTGTTCACCCAACACGGGGCCGTGTCCAGCTTCTGTTTCCGTCTTTGTTTTTGTTTTCTGGTCCCGAGACTCAGTTGTGGTCTGTTGAGTGATTCTTATGGATCAATACTCAGGAGGTTACAACTACACCTATGATGAGGATGATTATAGGGGTAATTATTGCACTAATTTTCGTAACACACACTCGGTTCAATATAGTAACTCATATCAACCATCCAATTCATACACCCATTATGAGGAGCCCAGGTACGAGCCATCAACTTCATACACATCCTATGAAGACCAAAGGTATGAACCTTCTCCCTCATACTCATATTTTGATGAACCAAGGTATGAACCTTCATACTCATACTTTGAAGATTCAAGATATGAGCCACCACCTTCATACACTTATTATGAGGAACCATGGCGTGAACAACCCACCTCATATGGGTACTATAAAGAACAAAGTTTCGACCCTTATCCATCATATACTTACAATGAAGAACAATGGTGTGAACCATCTACTTCATATGAGTATTATGAGGATCCAAGGATCGAACAACCGGATTCAAGCTTTGAGGATCCCAATTCTTTTTCTCTCACCGAAGTAACCAATAGGATATTAGAACACATTAAAACTATCGAACGTTGCATAAAAGAATCTCGCGCAAGGGAAGAGGAATCCCGCGCAAGAGAAGAATTAAATTGTAATAAAAACGTAGAGATAGTTGAAAATGTAAAAATGGAAGAACAAGAAAGTGAAAAACCGACACATGAGTTAAACAACGAAAAAGGTGAGGGCGGTAATGTTAAATTACAAGAAGAGTCTAATTTTGAAGAAATTGATCTCTTGTCACCTACTTTCGAAAATCATTGTTTAGTAACCCCTCATGCAAAGTTTTTAAAAGAGTTAAACACTAGTGCTAAAATCAAAGAAATGGTAAGTGTTAAGTTAACTAGTGATCAAACCTCGCTAATAAAAGAAGATCCTTTTGAAATTAACATTACACCGGTTCCATGTTTCTTTCAAAATTCATTTATTAGTAATATCACCATTGATAAAGATCTTTGTGTTAACATAATGCCTAACTACATTTTTGAAAAATTAAGTATTAGTGATTTTTCTCCACTTCAAATACCCATTTTTCTATCCGATCGGAAAGTAATAAAATCAATCGGTGTAGTTGAGGATGTTTTGGTTCAAACAAATCAAATGGTAATCCCAATCGACTTTGTCATCCTTGATGACGCTCCTCTAGTCTTGGGAAAACCTTTTGTACAAACTCATAAAGCTTTGAAAAAACGGAAATTCAACAATCTACCTCTTCAGTTAGGGGCATTCAAAAGGAGCATAGATCTTGAGCGTTCAATGAAATATCCTTTTGGCAATAATGACCCCCTAATTGAAGATGAAGATGAACCACCCGATACGATTGAAGAGGATGACCACTTTGTTGAAGAAGAGATCGCCATAGAACAAACCTTTGAGGTTCTTGATCTAAATGAGCCACAAAATAAGGTGTCTTCTAAAGACCCACCCATTGAGCTCAAAGAACTTCCTAAAGGTTTGGAATATGCTTTTCTAGACAAAGATGGTAGTTTACCTGTAATTATTTCTTCTAAATTAAGTAGCATAGAAAAAGAGAAATTAGTCAGTCTTCTTAAAAAACACAAAAACGCGATCGCTTGGAAGCTTGTAGATATTAAGGGAATAAGTCCTTCCATGTGCACGCACAAAATTTTAATGAATGATGATTACAAAACAGTAATTCAACGACAACGAAGAGTAAATCCCAATGTACAAGAAGTGGTTAAAAATGAAGTCATCAAGCTACTTGACGCCGGACTAATCTATCCTATCTCCGATAGTCCATGGGTAAGTCCCGTCCAAGTAGTCCCAAAGAAAGGAGGTATGACGGTAATAACTAACGAGAAAAATGAATTCATACCGACAAGAACCGTCACAGGATGGAGAGTTTGTATAGACTATAGGCGATTAAATGAAGCAACAAGGAAAGACCACTTTCCTTTGCCCTTCATTGATCAAATGTTAGAACGACTATCCGGTCATAAATTTTATTGTTTCTTGGATGGTTTTTCAGGTTACTTTCAAATACCAATAGCACCAGAAGAGCAAGAGAAAACAACTTTCACATGTCCCTACGGAACCTTCGCCTATCGACGCATGCCATTCGGTCTATGTAATGCACCTGCAACATTCCAACGTTGTATGGTAGCCATTTTCCATGATATGATAGAAAAGACAATGGAAGTCTTCATGGACGACTTTTCTATCTTTGGAGACTCATATGACCAATGCCTCGATAACCTCGAACGAATGCTATCCCGATGTGAGGAGACTAACCTCGCCCTTAACTGGGAAAAATGCCATTTCATGGTAACGGAGGGAATAGTACTCGGTCACAAAATCTCAAGCGAATGTATGGAAGTTGATCGAGCAAAAATAGAAACTATTTCTCGATTACCTCCACCATCCTCCGTTAGAGCAATCAGAAGTTTCTTAGGGCATGCCGGATTTTATAGAAGGTTTATCAAAGACTTTTCAAAAATTTCAAGACCTCTAACAAAATTACTTGAAAAAGATGCACCTTTCATCTTTGACAAGGAATGCAATCAAGCATTTCTAACCCTTAAGGAAATGCTAGTCAATGCACCTATCATGATAGCACCCGATTGGAAATTCCCTTTCGAAATCATGTGTGATGCAAGTGACTTTGCCGTTGGAGCAGTCTTGGGGCAAAGAAAAGAAAAGCATTTCCACCCAATTTATTACGCTAGTAAAACGCTTAATGATGCACAAGAAGATTACACAACTACAGAAAAAGAATTACTAGCTGTGGTATTTGCTTTTGATAAATTCCGTTCGTACCTTGTTCTTTCTAAAACTGTAGTCTATACAGACCATGCAGCTATCAGATACCTCTTCAAGAAACAAGACGCAAAACCCCGTTTGATCAGATGGATTCTACTCCTCCAAGAGTTCGACATCGAAATCAAGGACAAAAGAGGAGCAGAGAACTCTGCTGCAGATCATCTTTCACGCCTAGAAGACCCAGCTTTGGAGGCAACCAGGGACGAGCAAATCAACGAAAAATTTCCCACTGAGTCCTTGGAGATGATGGAGAGTAGACAAGAACCATGGTATGCCGACTATGCTAATTATCTAGCCAGCGGTAGAGTCACCAAAGGATGGCCGCATCACCAAAGAAAGAAATTCTTTGCTGATGTAAGGCATTACTTTTGGGAAGACCCTTATCTTTTCAAAATGTGTGCCGACCAGCTCATCCGAAGGTGCGTCCATGGTAATGAAGCACGAAGAATTCTCCGTCATTGTCATGAAGGTCTATGCGGAGGACATCATGGTGCCGCTAGTACCGCACGAAAGGTATTTGATTCAGGATTTTATTGGCCAACCATTTACAAGGATGCACAAAACCTTGTAAAGGCATGTGATGCTTGCCAAAGATCAAGTAATATTTCTTCCAAAAACGAAATGCCTCAAAACGGCATTCTCGTTTGTGAAATTTTTTATGTGTGGAGACTCGATTTTATGGGACCTTTCCCACCGTTAAAAGGAAACAAATATATACTTGTGGAAGTCGATTACTTGTCTAAATGGGCGGAGGCCGAAGCTCTTCCAACAAATGATGGAAGAGTAGTGGTAAAATTTCTGAAAAAATTATTTTCTCGTTTTGGAACACCAAAAGCTTTGATAAGTGATAGAGGTACCCATTTTTGCAATCATCAACTCGAAAAAATATTAACAAGGTATGGGGTCTATCACCGGGTCTCAACAGCGTATCACCCTCAAACAAATGGGCAAGCCAAAGTGACTAACCGAGGTTTAAAACGAATACTTGAAAAAACCGTAGGTTTAAATAAAAAGGAATGGGCTGACAAATTGGACGATGCTTTATGGGCCTTTCGAACTGCTTATAAAACCACTATAGGCACAACCCCGTATAAGCTCGTCTATGGAAAAAGCTGTCACTTGCCGGTAGAAATAGCTCACAGAGCCTACTGGGCAATAAAAAATGTAAACTTAGACTTAGAAACTGCCGGAAAAAACCGATTTTGTCAAATGAATGAATTAGACGAATTAAGGAACTATGCATACTCTAACTCTGAAATTTATAAGGAAAGAATGAAAATTTACATGATAAAAATATTAAGTCTAATGAATTTCGGGTGGGAGATCAAGTTCTGTTGTTTAATTCACGACTTCGATTATTTCTTGGTAAACTAAAATCTAGGTGGTCAGGACCTTTTTCCGTCACCCATGTTTTTCCTCACGGTGAAGTAGAAATTAAAGCTCGAAATGGGATACCATTTAAAGTCAATGACCAACGGCTAAAACTCTACCGAGGATCCATTGAGGATGAAGAAGAGGAGATCTCACTTCAAACGGTTAACGAATGAAAAGCATCCACATCATACCCAACATGTTACGAACAAGCGAGTGTACATCAAAAACCGGTAAGTCTTCTAACCATTTTTCGGAAAAAGGGGCATGCACACGAGCACGTTAAAAAAAATTGCTCGGCACGAGGCCGTGTCCACTGGACACGAGGCCGTGTCGAGGCAACTGTCGGGATAAAACCCTCTTTTCATAACAGTTACCTCATTCCACACGCCCCGTTTCGCCGAAAACGCTCTGGTTCAAGGCGATTTTCCACAGATTTTCGACGTCACCTCCACATTTAACAACATCAAGGTATGATTCTATCATCATTAGTAGTTAGATTAGTTACTTGCATGTAGTTAAACATCAAAAATTTGGGGAAAAATCTAGGGTTCTTCAAGTTCATCTGGATCGAACTTCAAATTTTTGATGCAATCTGTTAGTATTAGTTTAGATTAATATAATAGGAAGTAAATACACTTGTATTGTCGATAGATTTGTTCGATTTCTCACTAAAACCTCAAACCCTTGTTTTTGAACCGAAAAAGATGAAATTGGAAGGGTAAACGGGTTGTTTCGGGAAAAACGACACTTAGGGTTTCATTTTCGGGGGAAACTGCAACTACTTGGCTAAAAGTTTTCAGATTTTCGGGACCGGGACGAAAAATGAAGTTTTTAGGTTATAGACGCCTGGACACGGGGCCGTGTCCACTGAACACGGGGCCGTGTCCAGCCTACTGTTTGTAGTTTCTTTAAAAATCTCATTGTTTCGTGCTAATTTTTGGTGTGTTCTTTCAGATGGCTAAGTTCACAAGGTTCAATGCAAGCGAGCTCGATGCTAGGGCAAGATACGAAATACTTCAAACGAGACCCGAGGAGTACCCCAGGCGAGCATGCACGGACCTGTTAACCATGGTGAACCAACTGGACCGATTCAACAACATCGTTACGGGACCACTAGCAGTTGCATTGAACACTCGGCTCCAATCGGTGCATCAATGCACCATGGAGTTCTACAGTACTTTCACCTTTACTTCAAAGTATGACCCGTTCGACAATGAAGGGGTCGCATTTCGGTGTGGCGGGACAAAGTACTCGATCTCCATGGCACAGTTTGGATCTATAATAGGACTGTACGGGGAAGAGGAATCCGGAAATGAGGAAAATACCGGGGGATTACGAGACTTGGATGAAAATGAACGTCAAGCCGCATGGGCTCAAATCGGTGAAGGAATCTACAACCCTAGCAGCACCAAGAGTACTAAGCTGAGGGACCCGCTCTACCGCTACATTCACAGGCTCCTCACCTACTCTCTTAACCAACGTCACGACAGTAGTGGCGTTGTAGGGTTGAAAGATTTGGTTGTCCTTCACTGTATCCACAACCGGAAGCCTCTCGATGTTCCATATCTCCTGTTACGAAACATGCATCTCAATCGCCTTGCTCGCGCTCCAACACCTATCTTCTTCGGGGGGTGGGTGTACCGTCTTTTCAAGCATTTCACGCGAATTCCGAGGTCCTTTGAAAGAAGCCCATGGTCGGGACGAGTTGACTACCACATTTGCCGGGCCATGAACTTACTTTATGAAGCGGAAGACGGGACGGTGAGCTTCCAAAGGGCACAAGGCTATGCATGGAACCCACAGGAGGCCCTAGTTCTTCACGCACCACCTCCCCACTACCAGTACCAACCCCATGGTGATCCGGGTCAATCCTCCTCACAAGGAGGCGGTTTTCCTAACTTCCAAAGCTTACATGATCTTTTGCAGGAAAACCTCGTGTGTACCAGGAACGCCTACAACCTCGCCAACAACACATACCACCGGGTCGGAGCTATTGAACGTAACATCAACGATATACAAGACGATATCGGTAGCATCCGGGAGTATATGGCAGGGCATGGGGATGGAGGTGATGATAGCGATGAAGACATGGAGTAGGAGGTTTGAAGGAACAGAAGCGGGTTGATGGCGAGCCCACAGGTTTAAGTCCCTTTTTCTATCGAACAGTTTATGGCCCGCGTGCCAAGTGTTGAACAATTTACTTTCCTTGACTACTTTTATTTTCCGTTTTATTTTTCTTTTACTTTATGCTTGAGACAATTAACTATGGTAATGTAGGATGTTTGTGTTGCTTGGTGTGGTATTAAGTGATGAAACAGGTACAAACCGAGGCTTGGAGTGCTAGACCTTAGCACTTATACGCCCAAAATGGAGAAACCGGGGGAAGAAACCTGTTTTTTTTAGGCTTACAGACTGTCCACACGGGGACGTGTCCAGCCGACACGCCCCCGTGTTCACCTCCCAGGCCTGCTGTTTGGTTACTGTCCTGCAAATTTTGCCAGGCACGAGGCCGTGCCTAACCAACACGCCCCCGTGTTCGCCTTCTGTAAGTTTTCGTTACTGGCAGTTCACCACGGGGTCGTGGCCAGCGGACACGGGGCCGTGTCCAGACTGCCAGTAACATAAATCTTTGCTTTTTAACACCACATTACACATCCAATCAACCTAAAAATTTATTTTTGGGACACATTGAGGACAATGTGTAATTTAAGTGTGGGGGGAAGCTAAAACTTTGAAATTTTGCAAGTCCTATTAACAAGCCTTACACAAAACTCTATTGGAACCGCTAATCACCCCAAATTTTTTTCAAAAACTTTTCGTTTTTTTTACTTGTCTTGGTTTAATTCGGGAATAACAAGTTCTAAAAAGGTTATATTTTTACAAATTTACAACCGATAGCATCGTGATAAAAAGAACCAACATAAGAAAATTATGAAACGGCATGACAAGCTTGGTTAAAATTCGATTATATATACTTGATCACATAAAAACCCATTCCCACAAAAGTGAGTTTGAGCCTTTATTGAGCATACAAATTTACATCTTTAGACTAAATGCTCATTTTTCGTTTCTTGTGTGAATAGCCGCTTGGTTCTTACGACTCTAGAACTTGCCACGACGATTCATTCCCGGTCCTTACCAACTTAAACCCAAGTAAGTAAATGATGGAGGCATTAGGACTAACCATTTTTCTTTCTACACCATTATTTTTCAATTTTTTTTTACCACCTACCCAAAATCCCCCTAGTTAACCCCTTTGAGCCTAAACCTTTCATTTCTTTACCCTAAAACCTTTTCACCCACCAAAAACCCTTTTTATTTTCACCCTTTATTTTAGTAACAAGCTCGGTTTTTCGTGTGACTAAAAAAAAATGATGAAGTTAGAAATAAACAAACAAAGCTATTAAAACAAAAGCTTGTTTGGAGAAATACTTCGAAATAAAAAGTCACTAAAACAAAGTGTTTTGCGAAAACCGACGCTTTTTACGCTTTTCGCCATTTTCTACTAACCCATTCACCCACCTTTAGCCAAAGCCTATACCCAAAAAGTCCTCTTGATATTTACAAAGGTAACAAGTTAAAAAGGAGGAGGATTGATTGCTTGGCAAGCTTATGGTAGGAATAAGTTCCACGCTGCTCTCGAGTGATTCACTAAAAAATACACCTTCGGCCGAGTGTGAGTGATTTCTCCCGTGAGGTATGTGAACTTGTATATAAATGGAATTTTAAAAAAAGGCATGTTATGCCCAAATTAGTAATTTCTCCTATGAAACGTTCTAAACAAATCATAACAAATAGGATTGTAAATAAATAAAAATAAAACCCAAAAAGATCTTGGATTCCTGACACTCTATGACAAGCCAAAAACCTTCTCTTCTACCCATTCCATTCGGGAGTGTGAGCCACATATTAAAGAGTTTTGCTTGAGGACAAGCAAAAGTTCAAGTGTGGGGGTATTTGATGTGTGTAAAATGCAACATATAAATTACATCAATTGAGGCATAAAACTAACCCTTTTTAAGTACTAATGTTGGAAAAAGAGTGTTTTTGTCTTCCTTTTGTATTTTCAGGATAAAATGAGCTCAAATTCACAAAAGAAGCAAAAAGACAGCTAAATCTAACATAAATACAAGAAAAGGAACAAAAGTAGATTGCCCGACCCCTCAACGGCATCTTCCCAAACAGAAAAGAGAAGTCAGAAGACTGAACATGCCCCGTGCTCAGCCAGCACGGGGCCGTGCCCAAGAAGCAGCAGAAAAGACAAACCTATAGAAGCTTCTATTGCCCACCACGGGGCCGTGTCCAGTGAGCACGGGGGCGTGGCGAAAGTACAGCAGGCGCATTAATTGTAATTGCGAATTACAATTAATGAAGAGAGAGAGTGTCAGACAGGCACGGGGGCGTGTCCAGCGGACACGGGGCCGTGCCCAGCCTTCTGTTCAGCCTATAAATAGGAGTGCTTGGTTTCATTTCAACTCATCCCTTGGCACACCACCTCTCTCACACTTCATCCACCACCCACCACCATCACAACACCATCATCCACCACCATCATCCATTGTCCATCATAGAGTGTGTGAGTCGTCTCGGGATCCAAGATTGATCGTAAGAGTTCTTGACAATCAAGGCCATGTTTGCCTAAGTCTCTTACATCACTTGGTGAAGACAAGTGTTTAGTATAATACTTTTTATTTTTAATCTTTTGCACTTTTTATTTGGTTTTGTATTAATGACTTTAATAACTAGTTGCTTATGTTGAAGGTGATCTTTCCTTATCGTTTGTCTGTGGTGTCTTGGCATTATTTTACTGTCTATATAAAATAAAATATTTTCACCATTCATATCTCCACGGTCTATATAGAGGTATGTTGGCTACCTGGTCGAGGGTTAAGGGAATGGTTTGGTAAGGGTCTTGCCCTTGTTCAGCGTTTAGAGGTCCTGCAAGGGACCTGGGTCAAATTTAGTAGGATCTCCTTCAATGCCCATAGGTATTGGATGGCGGGGATCCAAACTCTTTGACCCCCTCATAAGTTAACTACTATTAATACTATAACCCGGCTATTTAGGACTGTATCCCTGCTGACTCAGACTACTTAGCCGAGGGTAACGTCACCGCCAAAAGCGGGGCCTACCATAATTTGCATTAATAACTTAATTCATTATCTTCCAATAATCCAACCCTTTAGGATTGTATCCTTGCTGACTCAAACTACTGGGTTGAGGGTAACGTCGCCTTCAAAAGAGGGGCCTACTACAATAACTAAGATAATCTCTTAAACAAGTGCAAAAGTGCGAAAATAATCAAAGGTTATACTAATACACGAGTCGGATCCAAGTGATTCATCTTGTCTATCTGTTTTTATTTTATTTTAATTTTCAGCATTTAGTTAGTTTTTATTTTCTTAGTTTAAAAATCTTTTATAACTTCTTTTTTATTTGATTAGACGTTGAGGATAAACCGGTACTAAAAGCTCTTGTGTCCTTGGACAACCTCGGTATCTTACCAGCACTATACTACGTCCACGATGGGTGCACTTGCCCATATGTGTGTTTAGTGTTAGTAAATATCGTGTTTTATAAATTTAAAACTTGGCTAAAAGTGTAAAAAGGGCTTAAATATACATCTAAAATATAACACACTTCACGCACATCAGGAGTCTATTATGGAATTCCCTTTTTATGGCAATTCATTAACCATGGTAACTATAAACCATATTGGTTATTTTAATTCATTTAAATTTTTATTATATTTTATCCCAGTTATAAATTATTAAGGATAATAGGGTGGCATACAAAAGGCTTAGTCACAAGGACAATTTTAAATTTCAAGCCATGATCTTTTAGGATCAAGGCATTAAGGTTTGAACATAGTTCATCACCTTTTCTTGACAGGGAGTCGTAGATTACAACTGTCTTTAGTCTCAAAGGACATTAAATATGGCCCGTAGGCATTTCATCATTATTGGATGATTAAATAAAATAGAGAATAGGAATTGGAAAAATCCAATATAAGGATGACTTATATGATTTTATTGAATCACATTTGCCAGGAATGTTAACATGTTTTCAAATGTTAACAAGGATCTGAATCTTAATAAGGAACTACCATCATGGCCATGTCTTGAAATGACATATGGGCTAGGTTTTGCCTTTAAGATTTTGTTTAATATATAATGGCAGATCTTACAAAAGAAATGATATATTTTTATTTATTTCTTATTTTATATTAATGCACATAGTGACAAAATGAAATTTAATTAAAACATTCCACTAATATTAAAAAGGAGTACATAATTGCACTAAACGGGACTTTAACAGAAATAACTTGCCCACGCAGGGGCTAAACCGAAAATACAAGTCCTCGCAGGGACTAGGTACATAAATAGATGTCCACACAGGGACTTAATTGAAAATTAAAGAAATACAAAACAAACAAATAAGGAATTTCAATGATCCCTTCTGTTTTTCCCCTTGATTAAACTTGCCAAACCCTTAAGAAATCCCCGGTGGCTTCTACGCTCCTCTTGAACCTCACGTTCCACCTGGCCTTTGAAGAATCTCCTGCTGCTGCGGTGGTTGAATCTGCGGCGGCTGTGGTTGCTGCTGTTACGGATGTTGAGGAGGTGGCGGGTATTGGTACCCATAGGCCGGGTACCCAGTCTGATAGGGGGCTCTGTAAGGTCCCTCGGGATGAAGAGCATTGTAGTTTGCCGCTACAAGGTATGGGTCAACATCGGGGGCATTGTAGTAGTTGTAGCCAATATGGACTGGCTGCTCAAAAGGGTTATACGCCGCTGCACCGGCGTTTGAAGGAATCGGGTAATCATAACCCATGTGTGATGGTGGTGGTGCGACTTGCGCAGATTCCACCTCGGAAACTGGGTTCGAAGGCCCACCCATCTGCGGGTCTTCATATAGTGGCGGGTAGTGGCTGCCACTGGAGTGTTGAGGGGTGCTGAAGTGGAATCCCCCTCGCACGGACATCCGTGCGTCTGATCTTCTCCGCCTTGGTGGCTCCGGAGGCGGTTGCTGCTCTGGCGGCGGCGGTGGAGTAACCGCCTGGAAACGAGAATCCTCAGAGGGATCCTGCTGTTGCTGAGGTGCTGGGTTAAAAGGGGGGAGTAAACTCCCAAGGGTATGAAGCAAACCTTGCTTCGTAGCTGTCTGGACCTCGGTACGACGAACCGTGAAACGTCCGAAATCTCAATGGGATGCGTCGGCATCCCACTCGGTGGCATCTCCGGATCGGGGTCATCATCCATATCCATAGCTTGGTCACCAGAGTAGTGATCTTCTGGTCCCAATGGGTTTAAATCCACTGGTCCTTGCACCTGGTTTGCCAGGTTGAACTGGCTCTGGAAGTACGGGGTCGGGTCTTCAAAGGCGCGATGTGAACCCGACCACTGCAATGGTAAGTAGGAATGGCGGGAATGATCGGACTCGTTGCCTTGATGTAGTCCGAAGGAATCATGGTACGAAGGTGAGGAGCTTAGCGAGACAGAACGCCTCGCAGACTCTAAGTATGTCCTCCAGTCTTCTTGGGGACTCGTGCTCATTGTCACTGAAGGAGTTCGCCGGTGAGATGGCCAGGCTTCAAGATCATGGCTGGTGAATGGCTCCTTGCCTCGTCCTCCTCTTCTGAATCATGGCGGAAATGTTCCTGTCAAAACAATCAAAAGGACAACCAAGAAAAACAATAAAGGATAAAATAAAAGATTAGGATTAATCCTAAGTCCTTTGCCTAGACTCGGAAGTCAAGGAATGTGCAACTGTGTCACTGAGATTAAGCACAAAAGGCTAGTGTTTAATTCCCTCAATGTTGGCTCTGATACCAACCTGTCACACCCCGATTTTTCCACGTATTACCGGTGGGCCCGGTGAGAAGTATCGTGACGTAGTTGATATCATCATAGTCAATAATCACAGTTCAATGCACAGCGGAAGTCTAAAAGTAAAATATATTACAAACCGAATGAAAGTATCATAAGTATTACAAACGGAATGTAAAAGGATCCACAGGCGGATCAAAACAAGGAAATGTTGTTCAACAGATTTTTAAGTGACAAAGCTTGCATAACTCTTTATTTAATTCACTTAGGAGTAGCCAGCCTATTCCGCCTAGTACCTGCACTTAACCTTTTGGAAAATACGTCAGTTTACACTTGTAAATACAATTAACCAACTCATTTTGAAAAGAGTTTAAGAAAATTGGTTTTTAATGCACAAGGCACAAATAATCTTTTATAACTTGGGATATTTATTTAAAAATAAACTTGTAAAAGAATTAAATGTTTGTTATACGTTCAGTAGCCTGGGTTGAATACCGAGTTAAAGATTAATAGACACACCACATAATATATCACACGGCGAGTTATTCTCGAACAGGCGGGTACATTAATTTTACATACGCACCGGCAGGTGTATGCCTACACCTCGTGCTTAAGTCGTGGCCATTTCAATGAATGAGCCGAGAATATCCAGGACATGATCATTAACCCCCCAAAGGCTTAGAACAAACAAAACAGATTAAACGGGTTATTTCAATGATTTAACCTTCATATGATTAAAAATTCAATACCCGACCAAGCGGTATTTATATACCGAACCCCAAGCCCGTATAAGGGAAAATAAGTTAAAAGTATTTACCTGAGCAAATATATATATACATCGGCAAGTGCAAATATCTTTTACTGGGCTCCTAAATCTGGAACGAAGGTTTTAATAACCTATTAGATTCCTAACGGGTCTTACTTAAGTTTAAACTTAGACCGGTTAGTTTTAAAGAAAGGTATACGGTTCAAAATGCAAGATTAAGCGAAGAATGTGATTTATACCCAAAAAGTTTGAAGACTTGTATAATATGGGTAAACTAAACACATTCTGGATTTTGAGATAAAAATGAAAAGGTGTGACCCGTTTTGGTTAATTTATGCAAACTAGTTACATAAACCGCACCGAACGCGAAAAATTCATAACGGGTAAACAAGTGAGTCATGAATAGGTTTCCTAAGTTAATATGCCTTAAATATGTTGTGATATTAATAGATTACCTTCCATTATGCCCAAAACGGATTTAAACTCAAATTAAGCCCCGTAGGGGTATTTTGGTCATTTTAAAGGTTATAAAAGAGATTAAATATTAATCTGAGGTTCTGGTCTGAAATGATCAGTAAAAATATTTATTCTTGCAAGTCATATCAGTAGGGTATTGCATATATGTGAAATTTATCATTATATAACCAAACTATGCACCGTAGGGGCATTTTGGTAATTTCACATAGGTTTTAAAGGTCAATTTGGAAATCTGAGTTCAAAACTTTTGCTTATTGTTAAAGTATAAAAATTTACTTAAAACATCAGTAGGTATTAAGTCTTATATGTCAAAAATAGTTTTAATCCATACTATGCGTTTAAAACGCGTAAAAAAGTCGGTTTTAAGCGATTTTCAGGTTTTATAAAGAAAGCTGAGATTTTTATCAGTCCAAAAGGCTTAAAATATTTTATTTAACATATAAAATCAGTAGCAAAAGGTTTGGTAACAAAAAGCTATGTAAAACTCATTTTATTAGCAAAAATGGTATAACTGACAATTACCGAATCAAGGCAAGAACCCCATGTTATGATCAGTTTAAAAATAAATAAAAATCTTCAAAAATCCCAAAATATTATATTACATCAGTGGGTAAAAGGTTTGGTGTCAAAATTTGGGCTTAAATAGGTTTTATGTCGAAAATGCCGTTTAATTAATAAAAAGGATGTACTTTACGATATTGAGCATAACTCTCAATTTAGACTACGAACTGATGTGAAAATTTAAGGACATGTTTATAAATCAGTAACAAAGGTTTTTGTCCTCTCACATTTTCAAAAATCTCATTTTAATATCGAAAGGGCATAATAGTCAAATTTTAAGCATATAACGGAAACATGCAAATGAATCGGATAAACAAGGAAATATGTAGTATAACCTCCAAAGGTTTTACTAGCTTATAATATGGTTCTAAAGGAACCTTAAGGCATATCTAAACTAAGCTAAATCGGGTCAGAACTGAAAGTCAAAGCAAAAGTCTACTTTTACGACTTTTGGTTCCGAACCGAGCCTAAGCTTAGAATTACCAGGTTGAACAAGCTTAGACATGTTCTTACGTCATTTACCAAGTTATTTTAGTGTTAAAACAGGTTCCATAGCTTCTACATTGCTAATTATGAATTTATTTGCAAAATAGCTTTCTGTTGACTTTTTAATATTAAGTTTGACCTGACAATTGACCAAGTTAGAGTGGAAATCAGATGGTGCCCTTTTAAGGACTTATTACCCACATAATTTCCAACTCATAGCCACTTTTACCTTGAAAATGACTGGACCATTAGTGATTAATCATGACTGGAGGTGGAAATAGGAAGGATGATTCTATAGCGGTTACCAGATTTGTTGATATCAGTGCGAATTCGCTGCTCGCGAGTGTGTTTTAACGGAACAGGTGAGTTTAATCAAGTAATTTCTATTTTTATGTATCTGTTTATAGTATATACGATCGAATATGTGTGATTTTGCGTTTAACTTGATAGTTTTGTGTGAAATAGTGCGTGTTTGCCTAGGGTTTAGATCGTAGAGTAATGTGAGGTGTCAGGTTTAGATCTGCTTGTTTGATACGACGTCAAATTGATTTACTGTTATTTTATGAAAATTTTGTGTTTTTGTTTGGATATTTTTTTAATAGTTGTTCGATTGATGATTAGAATCAGATCTTTTAGTTGCTTATTTATTGTTTAATTGTTTATCTGTTTTGTAATTGCTTGTAGATTTGGTTGAAACTCATGTCGGATATTGCAAGCATTTGCTTGAGGCTGCAAAAGTTCACTGTGATGCTGCTGAGCTGGAAGATCAACAAAATAGATAGACTAGAGCTTGCTCGCCAAGCGGCAATACGTGAGGAAGAGAGTTAAGGTCGGTTAAATTAGCTATGTTTTTTTATTGAATTTATGATTCTTTTTTGTGTGTATATATTTATGAGTTATGTTGTGTTGAAAATGAAAACACGGTTAGAAAAATGTAAACAAGAGGATGAGTTGAAGAAGGTGATGTAACAGGAACATCATCTGGAGCGTATGAGGGTTAGTCATCTGCAAGTCCTGCATCTACCTTATTATCTAATTATGAATTTTAATTTTGAACTTGTGGCGACAAGAACATTGGAAGAGTAGTGGGTCAAAGCGGAAAGATTCAGCAATACCGTCTAGCAATACTGTCTGATTGTTGTTCGTATTTTAATGCACACGCAATCGAAGTACAGTAGGTTGATTGTGTCGACGTTTCTGCATTCTTTTAGCTATAATAGATAACATGTTTTGATACAATATCTATATATTTATCTATACTTTCTATCAAAATGTGTTATGCATGTTTTTCTAAGAAGCGACCCGTGTTTGCACACGGGTCTTACCGCTAGTCAAGTTAATGACACATAACATTCTCTCCTTAAATTTATCTTAATGACATGTGGCATTCTCTCCTTTATTATTATTCTTATTATTATTATTATTATTATTATTATTATTATTATTATTATTATTATTATATCATATTAATATATACACAAAAACAAATATATATACATATTATTATTATACCATATTAATAATTTAATTTTAAAGCTATATACCATATTTTTATAGGTTTATTGACGTGGTGGTATAATATTCGTTGAATACAGAGTTATATTCGCAATAAAGTATTTTTTTATCGGACACCACATGTGTAACATATCCAATTTTTTTTTATCATATAAGAATTATAGATTGTTTAAATTTATTAACCACTAGTAACTAGTTTTATTTTTAATATAATTATTCGACCCATATAGTTTTAAAAGCTATTTTATATATATATATATATATATATATATATATATATATATATATAGTTGGTTGGAATGTTATACTAATTAATTGGCCTGTATATGGGTGACCTTTCTATTAAAATAAAAGTATATAAAAACTTATATTATTAGACAGTTAGATTACGGGTAAGTTGACTGTTAGAAATATGAAGTATCTAGATGGGCCTAGTGACCGTCTAATAATTTAATTATAAAAATACATTGTATTTGGACTTACTCTGTTTTTCATGAAACTTGGTTCAAAATGTAAATGAGATTATTCTCTTTCTAATGACATATTTATCATTTTATAAAACGTCATATTTTAGAAATTATAAGTGCCAAAGGAGTGAAGCAGTTAAATTAATTATAATATATATATATATATATATATTTAAATAATAAAATAATAATAAATTTAACATTTGAAATGAATCATTGTGTACGTGTGTGTTGTAGTGAACATAAGATGTTTAATAATACACTAGCAAGATTTTTTCGCGCGTTGCGGCGGAAACTCAGTTGATCTGTGATGGTATCAGTATGGTATCAACATTTGGTTTAAAGTAATGATATTCATGGAAAAGAATATGTTTTACATCGAAAAGTATAAAAATGAATGCCGGTTCCGTTAATAACAACACCAGTACCAATGTCGATAAAAACCATAAAAACGAAGGCCGGTTCCTGTTCTTCTGATAATAACAATACGGGTATCGATGTCAGCATAGGTTAGATTTGTCAGTGTACTATTTTGAATAAAACTCTTTTTCAACAAAGTTCATACATGAACGCGGTGAAAAAAAATATATTAAACATAGTTGCATATTCAATTCATTTTAAAAAGGATATTGAACACGAGTTATTCAGGAAAAATCAAATTAAATAAAAAATTAAATTGGTTAAAAATGTATATTATTAAAAGCATAATGGGTGAAACTGGAACATATTTTTTTTAAAATAATAACATAAAAACTTATGTTACTATTCATCATAGTTCTAAATTTATATATTCCGCACGTGATGTGGCGGGAATTTGGTCGATACGGCTCGGTTTGTAACGGTATCACTATGGTACCGGCATTCGGTTCAAAGTCAGTGATATGTACAAATAAATGCGTTTTACACTAAAAACCATTAAAACGAAAACCGGTACCGATTTCGATAATAACAATACAGCTACTGATGTCAAATAAAATCACAAAAGCGAATACCGATATTGGTTCCAATAATAACAAACAATACCAGTGCCGATATTGGTTTGGTTCATCACTGCACTGTCTTGAATAAAACTCTTTTTTCAACAAACTTTATAGATAGATATTGATAAAAAAACTATTAAACACGATCACGTGTTCAGCTTTAAAAAAAGATGATGAACGTAAGTTATCGAAATAAAATCAAATGAAATAAAAATTAATGGGTTAGCAATGTATATTATTTAAAACATAAGGGTTGAAATAAAAAATTAAAAAAATTTTGAATATAATATTTGTTTTACTATTCATACATAGAGAGTTTGAATTGAATTTGAATTGAATTGAATTAATTAATATGTATAATAATAATAATAGGTGGACATTAAATTAATATGTGGAAGGATCTAATCAAATAGGCATCAAATGAACGTCTTTTCCAAGTAATTGTTTCACTATAAATATAGAATTTTGAGCTTTCCATTCTCATATCATTTCTTTTCTTTCTCTATCTGGTTACTCTCACTATATATATATATATATATATATATATATATATATATATATATATATATATATATATAATTCTTTTATTTACACTCCAATAATAACAAAACTCTGGCTTGTTTTAAGTGTTTTAACTCCCGATCACAGCTACCCGTTCCGATTGATCTGGAGCCTCATAACGCATGTCAAGGCTCTGCCCGACTAAGTTCGTTAGGGTTCGGTCTGGTGACATAGAGATAAGGTTGAATTAGGGGTACTATACTTAACACGAGTGCATTATATATTTTTAAAATAGCTCAGAAGTTATACCCAAGATTCTACCAGGAGGCTTTCTAGTTGAACCCTAAAGTTACAAAGTGAGTCATTCTTCTTTTATCACATTTTTGCGATACAGTTATATTTAAAAATGTTTTTCCAAAATCCTAAATGTTTATTCGTTATACTTACAGTGATTAAGTTTTTATATTCTACAATAGTTGCCACTATGTGGGGTTTTATACATTACTTGACCCTCGTTACTATTGGTCAAAAAGTTAGCCAATAGTAGCATGACCACAAGCACGGGGGAATTATGCCCCAGTAGCCATAGCCTATAACTAATATTATTTTTACAGTACTATATTAAAATATTGAATATATCTTATAAATTTATATAAGATATATGGAATGGGCAAAGTTATGCGGTTGGTTTGGGACACTTAGCTAGGCCAAGTTTGTCAAAGCAAATTGACATGATAAATAAACTTATATATAAATAATGAAAAAGAAAAAGACTTAAATATATTTTACTAGACTATTGAACATCATATATTTTCTACAAATATAATATAATATGTAATATACTAAATTATTACTTGTTATATTTGACATAGATATATATCATAATAAAATATGTCAAAAATAATATATTCTACTTTTAATATACTAAGATTATATTTTAATATTAGTTACATTAATATATTAAAGAATAATATCACAATTATTTAATTAATATATTATATTTGATAAAGTTATAGCTATTAGTTTGACAGAAAATGATATAATTCATTTTCTGGATTAAGTGGTTTTGTGCCATAGAAAATATATTTGACAAAGTAATATCACGGGACACTACTAAGTCTAGAGTCACTAGTTGAGAGAATAATCAACAGTGACATGACCAAAGGCACTAGTTGAGAGAATGATCAATAGTGTTATGACCAGAATTACTAGTTGAGAGAATGATCAACAGTAATATGACCCGAGTCATTAGTTGAAAGAATGATCAACAGTGATATGACCAGAGTTACTAGTTGAGAGAATGATCAACAGTAATATGACCCAAGTCACTAGTTGAAATAATGATCAACAGTGATTTGACCACCGTCACAGGAATCGCCTAGTGACCAATATAATAGTAAGATATACTATATCTATTACTTGATAAATTCACTATTGGACGAAAGTGAGCCAATGAGTGATATGACCACTGTCACATCGAAACTGCCACCATGTGAAAAATACTGATTGAGTTGGGTAAATATAAATAAATATAAAAACCTTTTATGCTGTAAAGTATAACAATATATTTTTATAAAAATGGAATTACTGATAAAATGTTTTCAAACATGTTTCAGGTAACTTGATGTAAGGATAATAGAAGCTAGCTATGGAGCACTGAAGGCTTAAATAAAGTGGCTATAATAAAAGAAGAAAATTATATTTTATTTATTTGGGTTTATCCCTATAAAAACAATTGAATGAAATATGGGTTTTAGCCCATTTGTTTAATATTAAAAGTTCGGTGTTTTACAAACTCTGAAATCATCTGACTGGCTCGCGGCTCCCGCTCCCAGGGTAGGGTCGGGGGCTGTGACAGAAGGTGGTATCAGAGCCACTGGTTTAAGTTATTTAGTTGTTCCTTTTAATACCTAAACTTAAAAACAATAAAGTTAGGAAATTAATACTAAATAACATATGTGTTATTTTTGTAGATTTAAATATATATATATATGATTCCTGGAAGTATTGTTTTGTTTTAATTATTCTGTGATATTAATAATTGAAAATGTTTATAATTCAGATGTCGAATGAAGTATCACATAATCCAGAAGTTCATACTAATAATGAAAATCCTTTGGATAAAAATGCTATAGAAAATCTAATAGCCCAAAGAATAGCTAATGTTTTACCTTTAATAATTAAAGTTGTTAAAAACCCCGTAGAACCCACCAAAACTGTGAGTAGTAAGCATACCCGTGACGACAGTTTTAGCCATAGTGTCAATGGAGGCAATGATGATATTATCAAAACCCCATTTCCCAAGAAAATGAAGGCGATGACTCTCGGGTGTACCTACAAAGAATTTCTAGCCTGTAAACCAACTGAGTTCGCAAGCAGCGAAGGTGCCACGGCTGCTCTACGATGGTTGGAAAAGACGGAAGTTGTTCTTAAAATAAGCAAATGTGCTGAAGAAGATAAGGTGATGTATGCGTCCAACCTCTTTAAGGAAGAAGCCTTAGAATGGTGGAATGCAACTCTTCAGGCAAAAGGAAGTGACATGGCTTATGCAATGAACTGGGAAAAATTCAGGGAAACGACAGAAAGGAAATTTTGTCCCCCTTATGAAAAGGAACGAATGGCTAACGAGTTCCTAAATCATAAAATGATCGATGTAAATTGTCGTGAATATACAACAACGTTCTTCGAATACGCAAGAATGGTACCAACTCTGGCTTCGCCAGAACCCGTACTAATTTCTCGTTATATTTGGGGATTAGTTAGCGAAATCCGAGACATGGTCAAGGCCGCTAGACCACAGACTATTGAAGAAACAGTTGAACTAGCCAACATCCTGACAGATGGACTAATCCGTACAAGAGAAGAAAACAAGAAGAAGGAGTTAGCCCAGAAAATTTCCCAAGAATTCAAGAAGAAAGGAACTGAACCGTCATTGGAGCAACCTACCTGCAGAAGCTGTAACAAAAATCATTCAAGAAGATGCAGTTTTAGGAGAACGCCCTACTGTGATTTCTGCAAGATGACCGGGCATATAGAGGAAGAGTGTAGAAGGAAGACTAATATTTGTTACAATTGCGGAGAGACGGGACACATCAAATCATATTGCCCGAAACTGACTAAATCACCTGACAACAAGGCAAAAACAACAGACGGAGCTAAGAGGAGGGCGCGAGCATTCATACTTACTATGCAAGAAGCAGAAATGATTCCAGACGTAATCGCTGATATGTAATATCGAATTTAAGTTATTATTTGACCCTAGTATAAATCAAAAGTTTATAAATAAATGCATCTTGCCAAGTACTTCATCTATTCAAAGCCATAATAGACTTGTTTGGTCTTCACTTTCATTGAATCATTTAATTGGTTACGACACCTTGTGGTGGTGTTTTCTTTAATTTGAAGCTTGAGCTAATCTCATTTTCACACCTGATGTACGGATTTATTTAATTTCTGTTGGTTTATTTCTTAAACAGTCTTAATACAATTATGTGTTAAGATAAGAGTACACAAATTCGTATTATATTCCGGTGTACCTCTAAAGATTCTTTCATCATTAATCAAAAAAAAAATTTCTATGATATTCATTTGGTCTTTCATCATCAATTGAAAATCCTATTTGAAATGAATATCCAAATTTACTTCATTAAAGCTTTCAGTTGATCACGAACACGGTGAATTTGTTCGGTCACCGTAATTATTGAACTATTTCAATCACTACGACACCTTGTGGCGTCGGTACAAACTTGTAGCTTGGGCTAATCATAATCGTATGAATCATTCAAAACCACGTATGTCTTTCGTTTGACTCATCATTGAAAATAGTCTTAATGCAATTGTGTATTAAAACAATGATACACTAAACTCTGTTGTATTTCGGTGTATCCTTGCAACTTCAATAATGTCAACACATTGATTTTTCTCATGTCATGATTTGATATTTGACAAATCATTTTCTTGCTTCTATTTCATTTGAGCTTGTTGATTCTAAATCTTCCTCAGTTGACAATCAAAGTAAGTTTCCTTTGACAATAAATTCTATTGTTTCTAAAGTCATTTACAACTTGTAAACATTCAATTTAGATATCTATTGATCATATATCTCTTTTGGCTTGAACCTAGTCACCTTGAAAATCATATCATTTCATCTCATTCAACTGACATCGATTTTTGAAACTAATTCAGTTGAACCATTGAGTCCTATTTATTGTAAAACTCGTATTCACAAAATTTGAATATGTCTTGATTCTGTGTCATTTACTTTAATACTATTTTTATTAACTAAGACGTGACATAACTTTAAGAAGACATCGTAACCCAAATCTCGAGGACGAGATTTAAAACAACGTGGGGAGGATGTAACATATCCAATTTTTTTATCATATAAGAATTATAGATTGTTTAAATTTATTAACCACTAGTAACTAGTTTTATTTTTAATATAATTATTCGACCCATATAGTTTTAAAAACTATTTTATATATATATAGTTGGTTGGAATGTTATATTAATTAATTGGCCTGTATATGGGTGACCTTTCTATTAAAATAAAAGTATATAAAAACTTATATTATTAGACAGGTAGATTACGGGTAAGTTGACTGTTAGAAATATGAAGTATCTAGATGGGCCTAGTGACCGTCTAATAATTTAATTATAAAAATACATTGTATTTGAACTTACTCCGTTTTTAATGAAACTTGGTTCAAAATGTAGATTAGATTATTCTCTTTCTAATGACATATTTATCATTTTATAAAACGTCATATTTTAGAAATTATAAGCGCCAAAGGAGTGAAGCAGTTAAACTAATTATAATATATATATATATATATATATATATATATAATAAAATAAGAATAAATTTAACATTTGAAATGAATCATTGTGTAGGTGTGTGTTGTAGTGAACATAAGATGTTTAATAATACATGAGTGGACATTAAATTAATACGTGGAAGGATCTGATCAAATAGGCATCAAATGAACGTCTTCTCCAAGTAATTGTTTTACTATAAATATAGAATTTTGAGCTTTCCATTCTCATATCATTTCTTTTCTTTCTCTATCTCGCTACTCTCGCTATATATATATATATATTATTTACACTCCAACAATAACAAAACTCTGGCTCGTTTTAAGTGTTTTAACTCCCGATCACCGCTACCCTTTCCGATTGATCTGGAGCCCCATAACGCATGTCAAGGCTCTGCCCGACTAAGTTCCTTGGGGTTCGGTCTCATGACATAGGGATAAGGTTGAATTAGGGGTACTATACTTAACACGAGTGCATTATATATTTTTAAAATAGCTCAGAAGTTATACCCAAGATTCTACCAGGAGGCTTTCTAGTTGAACCCTAAAGTTACAAAGTGAGTCATTCTTCTTTTATCACATTTTTGCGATACAGTTATATTTAAAAATGCTTTTCCAAAATCTTAAATGTTTATTCGTTATACTTACAGTGATTAAGTTTTTATATTCTACAATAGTTGCCACTATGTGGGGTTTTTATACATTACTTGACCCTCGTTACTATTGGCCAAAAAGTTAGCCAATAGTAGCATGACCACAAGCACGGGGGAATTATGCCCCAATAGCCATAGCCTATAACTAATATTATTTTTACAGTACGATATTAAAATATTTAATATATCTTATAAATTTATATAAGATATATGGAATGGGCAAAGTTATGCGGTTGGTTTGGGACACCTAGCTAGGCCAAGTTTGTCAAAGCAAATGGACATGATGAATAAAATTATATATAAACTAGGTTATCACCCGCGAACTTCGCGGGTAGGAAAATTTACTTTATATTAATCGAACTATGTCAGAAACTTGTTTTATAATTGTTTTGAATTGAAAGTTGTAGTCATTAGGGTTGCGAGTAGAGTCAGAAACTTTGGGCAAGAACCGGAGGCAGAAACTTGCCTCACTGAATGACCCACGACACAATAAAAAACTTTTATTTATTATAATAGATTATTAGAACTTTATTAATGTTGTGTGCGTTCTTTATTATAACACTTAACATGTACCAAAAACTAAAAAAAAAACCGTCACCAACCTTTGAAACACACAAACACGATAATTTTGATATGCACAATCACATTGGATTTCAATATTGGCTTACGAATAACATCAAATATCAACTCCTAGTCTCCTATAAAAGAGCTAACAAACACAATTTTTTAGGAGTGGTTGGAAGGAAAAGAATCGGATAACATGCAAATTTTATGTTTGTTGTTTAAAGGGCATGTGGTGGAAGGATGACACAGAGCCGCATAAGATGGGTGCGACATGGTGGTGATAGCAAAGATTGCGGTTGTATTTATAGGCAATGTAATGGTTTGAAATGAACATATATGCTTTTCAGATTATTATTCGAATACATGAATAATTAATGTATATTTTTTACTTCGTAAACTTATTAAAATAATTAAATTATAAAAAAGTTAGAAATATAAAGGTCGGAGAGTAGATTGGTTATTTTATCTCTAAAATGCAGGACAATCTATAACATACACCAAACCATATAAAGGTCCATGGTAGTAAACACCAAGCAAAAAAACAATTTGTGTCATAAAAAAATACATAAGATTGGGCTATGTTAACCTAGGTATCGATGTGGTTCCTAAGAAAAGAGGCGAGTGACTAACAACAATGATCAAGTGTCGCGTGGTTCTTGACCATTCACGTATGTTTTAGTCTTTTAAGTGGAGTTGAGCACATAATGATGTGGACGACAAAGTTGTGCAAAAATGGTATTCCCCAAGTCCGAATATCCTTTAATTGCTAAAAAAATTGTGGCATTTCCAACTGCCCAACATATAAAATAAAGACACTATATGGTCAAATATATTTGAAATCACTACAATGGATTTATATAGTATACTTGAGTTATGGATAGAATTTAGAAAACTGACATCAAAACGATGTAGTTCAACCCTCAAAATGACTTGTTTATACCAAATCATAAATGCCTCAGCAAGTTGCTAAGGGAACAATACAACCAAACAAAAAGCACAGTCCCAACCAAAGGAAAACAAAAGGAACATAAAGTGGCAGTACCACATCAGACAAGCCAAGTTTGGTCCAGATCTTCCAACAGGTAAGCAGGTAAGCAGGAGTATCGCGTAAACCATCCGCTTTTTCCATTCCACGTCCAACGACAAGCAATAAGATAACATATGCAATACCGAGGTAAACGTCTATGGGACCTGCACTTTAACACAAACACAGATGAACCACCAAACCGAGGGATGTTAAACGGGTCGTGTTTGCGGGTTAACGGGTTAAACCCGACCCGAATTGAAATAAAAAATTATAGATAAATGAGTACATGAAAATCACAAATATTAAAGTAAATTACATTATTTAACATTGTTGACGTAAACTTTGAAATAAAAAAAAACGATCCATCACTCGCGTAAATATTAAATTACATTGAACTGAAAAAAAGAATACGAAAAAATCACAATAAGATTTATTTATATACCGCATTTCACATTTGTTGTTTCATAGTAGGGCTAACAGAAATGCACAACACAAGAAACCAAAAGGGCCTACTTTGATATGCTATTCTTTTTCAGCTTCTGTCAAGCACTAGATCTGGTGTGAATGGATTTACTCTTGATCTATACTCACCTACTTTGACACTAAGGTAAGCTTTTTATCATCCTTTTTGCCCTATTCATTAAACGAAACATGTAATAAGATATAAAGTTAGAAAGAGAGTAGTTAAAAATATATACCAAAATCAATTCTGTTTAATCAATTAAAATGGAATAACGAACAGTGCTAAACGGGTCGTGTTCGCGGGTTGGCGGGTTCAACCCGATCCGTACCCAGAAATTTTACACAAACCCAAACCTGAAAATCATATCATACATATGAACCCGAACACGACCCGAAGTTTTGTGGGTTGACCCGAACACGACCCCGTTCAACCGGAATTTTTTTATTTTTCTGAAATTAATATATTTAAACTAAAATTTGTTTAAAAAACACAGATGTATATAACACAACAATGTTTAAATTATAAAATCTTATGTTAATTTTCTTTTTATATTATAATTATGGCATAAAACACACACCCCATTTAATTTATGACATAAAATATATTGTAAAAAATATATAATATAATAAAAATGTGTTAAACGGGTCAGCCCGACCGGGTTGACCCTAACCCAACACGTTAACCTAATCGGGTTTGCGATTTTAACCTAAAATTGACCCGAACCCATTTAGACTAAACCTAAACCCGCAAATTTCGTGTTAGGTTCGTGTCGTGTTTTCGGTTCGTGTCAGAAATTCACAACCCTACGAACTCCCCTAAATTATCATCAAAATGTCTTCATTTTGCTTAATTAGCAACACAAGATATAACTTTTCCCACTTTAAACTTGCTTAACTTTCAGCTCTAACTAATTCCGAACTCAATTTAACAACAAATTTATAACAAAATCCTAACCACAATCCAAATATCTTAAACCTCTCTACGATTTCAAAACCCTAAAAAAACGACATAACACCTAAAATTAATTACCTTACTAAGAATCTTTTATGGATCATTAAACACTTTAGACAACCCCCTGCCCGACCCATGTTGTAACCCATTTGAGATATAGGAAAGTTGGCTAACCACTGTAAATACATGTTTCATGCTTTCTCCCTGAGCCTCCTGTTGTGAGACTTCGGTCTCAAAACGTTGCAACAAATCTCTCTCCCGTAACCATCTTCAACACTAATGACATTGTGATAACTGGGTCAACACTGTATCACCAAAGCTAACAATTTTGGAAAAAATGGCTAAATTTACCTAATATAAACGCTGACCAAGCAACGATCTAAAAGATAACGGACCACCGACAACTGGCAATCAAAATCAAGGAAAACGCCTAGTATTCTATAGATGATCGTCACTTTCTTGCTAATGAATAAAAGAATGAGCTTAGCATTAAAAGATAAGAAGTGGCAATTCAGACCCATAAAACTTATAATGGGTTGATTTTGGTTGGAATTTTGAATATAGCTCAAAACGAATTCATAAACGGATTAACAGGTCAAACATGTGAAAACTGCCTAAAGTGTACTCAAAACACTTCAACATTCTAAATGTACCATTTAGAGAAAAGAGATTTATTATATTACCACTAAAGCGTTTGGATGGTCATGTTATTTGAATTTGTTGATTATTTAAAAAAAATTTAAAAAAAAGGATGTAAAGTGTTGGACTCGCAGCTCACAAGTATGAAAAAAAAACTCGTTTCATCAGCGACCAGTCCATTTTTCTACCTGAAGAATTATATGAAGTTGACCCATTAAAATTTGTCACTCCTTATAAATTATTAATATGTTTAATACCTTCAACAAAAAAAAAAACCTCAAAATTTTGTTATCATTGAAACCAAGGTTTTGAGTAATCAACCATTAATAAATCCTACTTAAATGTAGACTTACCGAAATAACCTCCAAAAAACATTTCAGTGTCAGAAGAATCTTTTGTAGGTGAATGAAATAAAAAACCGAAAGTTTCAAGAGCACCTCCAAGTTGTGAATAGCTTGGTAGCCAATCAATATTTATAATCGTTGACTCCCCCTGATTAGGCCATGACAATAGTGAAAAAAAGTTACAATCATATAATTAAGAAACGCAAAAAAAAAAAAAAATTGACAGATTATTATCAAATATACCTTACTCTTCATAGCACTTTAGTACTTTCTTTGATAAGTATAACTCCATAAATCCAAATTAAGATAAATAAAATATTAAATTATATTTAAACCACATATTATTCAAAAAACAACATACTCAAATGAAAATTTACTAATGTTAATAGCCAACCGTTAGTCAACAAACCTTCAAAGAATGTTTCTCCTACAATTTTACATAAAAACTCATGTAAATGTAAATAATATTGTGCACCCATCAGATAATACATGAATAGCTACACTTTTATACATAAACTGGCCTAAGCCGGCACTAAGTTCAATAGTGAGTGCACTTCACGATTCACGCACGAACGAAAAACTGAGCTTTTGAAGCTCAGTAGACACAAACGATGGCAGGAACTTTTGTTAATTGCACAAGAAACCAATTGCTTTATAATGTATGTTTTAAAAAAGAGTTGTATGAACTATATTAGCAAATTGTTGATCAAACAGAGCGAACCTATTTCCCAAAAACTTGAAGACATGTTTTTACTCTTCGTAAAGCGACATAGCATCCACATGCTTGTGAATTTCAAACATAAAACATGTGGCCTTAATTGATATGTGTTGCAGACCCATTCATAAATCATTGCAGCTCGCAGATCTTCACAAACCAATTTTACCTCAAACTCAGACCATTCACCTGCACCCCAACCCCATCTATTGTCATTTATTATGTTGTGCCTCGAAACAATAATAAAATCATTTTCAAAAAACATGCGCATTTATAATAGATTCTATAATAAGCTTACCCAACACCAAAATCCTTTAGATGCAATATGATTAATGAAGCATTGCTACGCATCAGCTTATCAATATATGCGCCAAAGGTGGAAATGAGAGATAAAGGTCCTGAAACTTCGTCAAGCCAAAAGCATGACAACCGAACCAACCAACTGCAGTTTCTTTTTACCCACCCTTTGCTTAGCCAAGAGCTTGTATATGATGCTAACCTTTGCTTGCCCAAGAACCTACAAAATCATTTCAGAACTAAACTATAGATCTTAAGCACATTGGATTCAGAGGTTTTTACCAAATAGTGCAACTGGAATTGTTAACAAATATAAAATAAAAGAAGACTAAATATGTAATAGGGTTGTATGATATTCCTTACAAAATAAATTGATTTATATAAGTTAAAAAAAAGAGTTTTTAATATGATATTTCATTTTGACCAGATCATGGCATTAGTTCCGCATGCACATTTGGATTAACTCTAAAACGAATATCATATTAGTTCTTTGTTGCCCTTTCTTAATTATTATTATTAAAAACTAAAATAATAATAATAATAATAATAATAATAATAATAATAATAATAATAATAATAATAATAATCAACTAACAAAGTTGACTATTATGTGGTAGTTAACGTTTTTGATAGGAAAAAACAAATCGATGTCTAAAAAACAACCCTAATCTGAATTGATTTGTAAAATAACGTAATCTGAACAAAAAATTAACCCTAATCTCAAAATTGAATTCGTGAGAAACGTAAAATGAAATGACTATTTTATTTTGAATACTTAACTACACACCTGATCTATAGGTTCCTGCACACATTTGATTTCCTCTGCTATGATGCCATTGATTCTTACCTAAAAATCACAAGAAAAAAAAATATAATTAGCTAAAAATAATGCTCACTTTAATCTAATCATAGACCTGGCTCTAGATTATGGATTATCAAAGACACATTTACTTTTTTTAGCCAGCTAAAGAAGAACATTTTGTTAACTCCAAAAACAAAGCAGAACCCATAGCAAGATGCTTAGGGAAATTGGGATATAACAACAGAAACATAACAAAAACATAACCTGCTACCCAAAGTGTAGATTTTCAAACAACACCAATTATCCCAATTCAGCCGAGAGACCGGCCCATCTTTTGCATCCACCAAAAACCATCATTCTTGACCCCCTACATGATTGAAGCGCCGAGCTATGCTTTTTGTGGAAAACCTTATCATTGCGAGTTTTCCAGATTCTCCACGAAACCCGCAGAAATATGGCTTAAATCATCCTCTTCTTTTTATAATTCCCACCCAAACTGGTACAGTGACCCAACATTTGAGCAACGTTGATGAAACTGCTCGGAGCCGGGACGTCCAACCAGGCAATAACATCCCACCACACGGACCTGGCCAAATCACAGTTGACAAGAAGGTGTTCCGAAGTTTAAGCCAATTTAATCATGTAAAAATTCATTCAACTTATGGTTTTAAAAACACAAGACAATCAACAATCGACTATGCAATTTGACCATGAAACATTTTATTTTAGTGGATCCCATTTAGTGGCGATTGGGTGTATCGATTACTCACAAAAAATAAAAAAATAAAATCAGATTCATAACATGGTAAATCATGAACAAAACGTAAATCATATGATCTAAATGGATAGCGAAAGCTCTAATTCACACTAAAGCTTCAAACAAACAGTTCACAAGTTGGAAAAGAAGCTAAAACTTGAATTCTAATGGGATAATTTCCCCTAATCCTTTTAAATCCATACATGAATCAACAGTATTCTAAATACCAAAATAAAAAAAAATAAGAATCATAACAAACAAACTTACCATTGTTGAACAGATTCAAAAGGATTCCGCGATCGAGCATTCTTCATAGTAAATCATTGCTACGAATCCAAAACCAAACAAAAATCCCCAAATCAACAAAGATTCGATTATAAAATCTTTAAATACTTGATTGAAAAGTGAAGAGATTAACACTAAAAATCATAGATGAATGAAATTTAGAACATAGATTTGCAAAGAAGAGAGATAAAGGAAAGATTGAAGGGTGCTATTGATTGTGTAATTAGGGTTTGTCTTACTGAATGATTGAACAACATACCTGTGATTATCAAGATCAATCAAAGGAACAAAAGAAGCATATTTTGGATTTTGATGAAAGATTCTTGAAGGAATGAACATGATGATGAAGGATATTGGGTGATACCAGAAGATAAAGTTGCCTAGAAAATAAAAAAAATCTCTTCCAATCGAGAAGAGCAACTAAACAAAAATAAAGATTACCTGATGGTTTGATTTACAGACGACGATTGAAGAAGAGGATTCAATAAGACGAATGAAGAAGGAGATGATGTTGTCGGCTAGGGTTTAGAGAGAATAGATGAAGAGTTCTGATGGAATGAAATTAGGATATAAAGGATCCATTTGGATCATGTGGTCGAACCGAATTCTATTCGGATCCCGTGTCCAATATGATTTGCCTCCTAAACTGAAGACAATAAGTTGCCACATCAGCAAAAATGGCCAAATTCAAATGCCACCTAGCCCACATCACATCTCATTTATATATATATATATATATATATATATATATATATAATGAAAAAGAAAAAGAATTAAATATATTTTACTAGACTATTGAACAACATATATTTTCTACAAATATAATATAATATGTAATATACTAAATTATTACATGTTATATTTGACATAGATATATATCATAATAAAATATGTCAAAAATAATATATTCTACTTTTAATATACTAAGATTATATTTTAATCTTAGTTACGTTAATATATTAAAGAATAATAAAACAATTATTTAATTAATATATTATATTTGATAAAGTTATAGCTATTAGTTTGACAGAAAATGAAATATATCATTTTCTGGGTTAAGTGGTTTTATGCCATAGAAAATATATTTGACAAAGTAATATCACGGGACACTACTAAGTCCAGAGTCACTAGTTGAGAGAATGATCAACAGTGACATAACCAAAGGCACTAGTTGAGAGAATGATCAACAGTGTTATGACCAGAATTACTAGTTGAGAGAATGATCAACAGTAATATGACCCGAGTCACTAGTTGAAAGAATGATCAACAGTGATATGACCAGAGTTACTAGTTGAGAGAATGATCAACAGTAATATAACCCGAGTCACTAGTTGAAAGAATGATCAACAGTGATTTGACCACCGTCACAGGAATCTCCTAGTGACCAATATAATAGTAAGATATACTATATCTATTACTTGATAAATTCACTATTGGACGAAAGTGAGACAATGAGTGATATGACCACTGTCACATCGAAACTGCCACCATGTGACAAATACTGATTGAGTTGGGTAAATATAAACAAATATAAAAACCTTTTATGTTGTAAAGTATAACAATGTATTTTTATAAAAATGGAATGAACTCGCCAGTATTTATTACTGATAAAATGTTTTCAAAACACGTTTCAGGTAACTTGATGTAAGGATAGTAGAAGCCAGCTATGGAGCACTGAAGGCATAAATAAAGTGGCTATAATAAAAGAAGAAAATTATATTTTATTTACTTGGGTTTATCCCTATAAAAACAATTGAATGAAATATGGGTTTTAGCCCATTTGTTTAATATTAAAAGTTCGGTATTTTACAAACTCTGAAATCATTTCGTAACTACGATCCTGATAAAAATTTTTCCGCTACGTAATTAATAAACACCGATACCATCTGACTGGCTCGCGGCTCCCGCTCCCAGGGTAGGGTCGGGGCTGTGACAACATGTGTTATATAATAATAATAATAAAAATTTGTTATTAATCTAATATATTATTAATAAAATAATAATATTGCTAAATTAAGAGATACCGATGTGTAGTTATTCGCAAACAAATAGTTATGTTAGATTAGACAATCTAGGTCTACAAGTATATAACCGAATTTGGTTGATCCGCAATGATTAAAAACTAAAAACTTTATGTCACATATGAAAGTAAAGATAACTAAATAAAATAATAATAATATAAGACAAATATTTTTTTGTACTACGTATTTATCTATATTTATGTATAAATTAATAAATTAGATATATTAATTTATACATGATGTTTCAATCATGTTTAGTCCATGATGTTTTGTCTATGTTCATACAGTGGTGTTTTAATTGTATTGTGATTCAAAGCGTGGTGTTTTAAACACATACTAGAAAGCGTGGTGTTTTTTTATCTACTGGAATGTAGGTTTTAAAACACCATGGTGTTTTAGCATATGGAATCTGGAACATCTACTAGCATGCAGATGTAAAACACCATTCATGCAGGTTTAAAACACCATGTAGAATAACCATACTATGAACATTATACTAAGAACACATTTTGGAAATGGAGGTAGTGTCTTTAATAGTGTTATATACTTATTGAATGGTGTTATATACTTATTGAATGGTGTATATAATCATTGAATTGTGTTATATACTTATTTAATGGTGTTATATAATTATTGAATGGTGTTATATATGTGCTGAATGAAGATTTTGTAGTGTTATTCGTAGTGTTTTTATAGAGATCTTTAAAATGGTGTTATATACTTATTGAATGGTGTTATATACTTATTGAATGGTGTTATATAATTATTGAATGGTGTTATATACGTGCTGAATGGTGGTTGCAGTGTTATTCGTAGTGTTTTTATAGAGATCTTTTTTAAAAAACCATGTTTCTATAAATAAGGTGGCGGTTATGGAAGGTTTTGAATTAATTGAATCAATGATAAAATTACTTCTTTACCCTTTTGAATTAATTTAGATTGAGGACACATGTCATCTCCACAATATTTCTGACACTTCTCACACTTTTAACTTTTTTTTACAATAACCTTACCCTATATATATATATATATATATATATATATATATATATATATATATATATATAGAAACGGGATCAGGAGAAAACGCTCAAAAGTGTGAGAACAGTAAGAACGCATCCTGGCCCAACACGTGTCACGCGGCATAGAGAAGGGCGGAGGGGCTTTTTTGTCCTTTCATATTTCTTTTTTTAAACGCGTGTCACATCCCGTCTCCATGTTTTTGGCGTTTAATAAATACACGGCGTTTTATTGTTTGTAGATCAGGATCATAGTAAATTTTTTGGCGTTTTAAGTATGTTTTTGTTGGTGCAGTTGTCTGTCGACTACATCTTAGTTCGAGTCTTACGGCAGAGCTAATTGTATAGGAATAGGAGAGTGAGAAAGTTTGTATAGAATTAAAGTAATTGGACCGCTCATTAGTCCATTTAGGTTTAGGACCGCTTTTAGTGCATGATGATGGACAGCTTATGTGGTCATCATAGTGAACCGCTTATATGGTAGTAATGTGGATCGCTCATATGGACATGTCCATATGAGCGGCCCATAACTTCTATATAAGTGGTCCTAATGAGCGATCCATATAGTTCCAGATTACGTATGTGTGTGTGAAAAGGCGAAGCTCTGTCCGTTTGTCTCCACATTCTTGTAACTTGTTAGCGGATCAATAAAGGAGACAGTTAAATAGTGAAATCAAGCTTTACGAAGACTAATTCAATGAATTCCGCCTCTGAACTAGTCTAAGTGCTCTTCTGATCGACTCATCGGGTCAGCAAACGATCCTACATGTGGTATCAGAGCTCACTCAGGAGGAAGAGTTCTTGCTGTTTAGCTCGATTTTCACTCGATATTCTCACTTCTACACCTTCTTATCTGATTCGAAGAGATTTCACGGTCAAAAATCATTCAAAATCTCAGGGATTGTGCGCAATAGTACTGTGACAAACCCTGGAAAGTTTCAAATCAAAACTCGAAGTTTAAGTGGGTTAAAATTGGAATTGATTGTGGACCGTTCGTTCGAATGACCTTGGACCGCCCATTCAGACATCTTTGGATCGCTAATCTGTACATCAGGAACCGCTTATCCGATTGTTTGACTTGGACCGCTCCAAAAGGATATTAGTTAAACCGCTCGAACGAACAATCACTTCTGGACCGCTTATTTGAACAGTTGGAACCGCTCGAACGAACAGTTGAAACTGCTCATCCGAACAACTTGGAACCGCTCGAACGAACAAGCTCAAACCGCTCTAACGAACAAGCTCAGACCACTCGAACGAACAGCTTGGACCGCTAATTCAAACAGTCTGGATCGCTCATACAAACGGTTGAATTCGCTTATTTGGACACAACCGGGCCGCTTATTTGGATTAGTGATTTGAACCGCTTATTGGACAGTTTGTTTGGACCGCTTATTCGACAAACTTGTCTGGACCGCTTATTTGATTGAGTAATCTGGATCGTTCTTTCGGTAGATTGAGTTTCGGTCTGCTCATTCAGTTCGCTGATTTGGAAACATGAAAAGAATTCCGATATTTCCAGATCTCGGAAGTGATGTTGATACGGATGATGAAGAAGAGTATCTTAACAAATGCAGAAAAAGCACTGATCCTGACAGTTTTAGTTTTTTCTATGCAGATAAAGTTGAGATGCTGAATCAGAAAAAGATTGCTCGTTTACAGAGAGAGCTTGATGCAGCTAAGTCACTGGCTGATGAAAAGGTGAAAACTGAAGATGTAGAAAAAGTAGTGGAGAAAATTGTTGAAATAGAGAAACTAGTGGAAGTTGAAAAAATAGTTGAAAAAGTAATTGAAGTTGCTAAGCCTTGCGAGAAATGCTTCGAATCTTGCAAAGAATGTGATGAGAAAGACAAAAGAATTGCTGAGTTAAAGAAAGCTGAAGGACAGAAAACAGAAAAAGAATCTGTGAAGAATGACTCTTCAAGTTCTGCCTCAGTGTGTTTCAAATGTGACAACTTGAAGACCGACAATGACAAACTTGTCAAAGATGCGGAGAGTTTGGCACTGGAGATCGAGAAGTTGAGAAATGAGAAACAGACTGATGATAAACAGATTCGTATTCTGAAGGAAAATAGTGAGATGTTGAAAGCTGATAATGACAAACTGTTGGATGGTTTGAGCAGTTTGACTTCAGAAAACAAAGTTTTGAAAGATAATATAAATAGTTTTGAAAACAAACAGAAATCATCGGAAAATGAAGATTTCTGGATAAAATTGGAAAATAAAAATCTGAAAGCAAATGAATCAAAGCTTCAGGAACAGATAAAAGTTCTGACGAATGAAAAGTCTGTTCTTGAAATTTTGAAAAATGAAAATGAAAATTCAATCAAGTCTCATCTTGAGAGAATATCTAAGCTTGAGGAAGAAGCTAAGAATTCGAGGATCAAGATAGATGAACTTGAAAAGAAGTTGATCGGTTTTGTGACTTCACCTGACAAGATAAATATTCCTTGTCCAAAACCAATCAACTCAGTTCCAATAAGTGACAATGTCACAAACTTTGACACTGTCAAAGTTGAAGATTGTGATGAGACACCTGATGATGAAAATGTTAAAAAAGAAAAACAAAAATTGTTTTTAAATTTGAAAGAAAAATTTCAGAAAACTGTTCTACAATCGACTGAAAAAGGTGAATGTTCTAAACAGAAACCTTTGAAGAAGAAAGTGGAACAGAAACAAAAAGATAATAAAAGTTCATCGGGTCGATCGTCCAATCAAAAGAAAAAATTAGAAAAAGTAAAAAATGAAAATTCTAAAATTGTTGATAATAAGTGGTGCAGGTCGGACCACAGTGCGTCAAAGCCAAATCCAGCAAATTGGAGGAGAGAATATCACCAGGCCAAACAATGTTACGACTTAAATGTTTGGTACAACAATGGTGATAGGTACGATAACAGGGTATGCTACAGCTGCGGCTATCAAGGGCATATTGCTGTTAACTGCCAGTATTGGAGTTATGAGACCAGAAGGTGCTATAACTGCAACATCAAAGGTCACATTGCCAGAGATTGCCCGAGGAGATCAAGTGAAAGATTGAGGGCTAAGTCTCAGAAATTGGCAACAATTCCAGTCAAAGTCAAGCCCCAGGAATAGAAGGTTCTGAAACCTAAAGTTCAAGATAAGTCAAAGCAAGAAATGAAAGTAAAGCTTTCACAGGGGCAAAAAGACAGACTAAGAAAGAAGAGAAAGAAGGCAAGAGAGTATTTAGAGAGAATTTTGTCCTCGGGTTCACCGGACTGAAAGAATAAAAGTTCTGATGAATCAACTCCCTCAGTTGCAAAGACAAGCAAAAAGAATTCATTAGATACAAATCTGGGGACAAAAGAGGAGAAGAAAAAGAAGAAAGTGAAGTTTTTACTTCCTGGCGATGAATCTGTTTCTTCGGAAACAAAGGAGCCACGTGTCGGCGATGAATCTGACAGGTCAAAGTCAGACAAGCCACATTCAGGCAATGATTCTGGTATGGTAAAACCAGAGGAGCCATTGGTTGAGGTAAAAAAGGAGAATTCAGGTTTAACAATGGATGATGCAAATTTCCCACCATTGTTGAGCAAGAATTCAAAATCATCCAAGAACAGTCAGGCTTGGGTGAAACTGTTTAAATGAAAAAACCTGACTTGCCGGAGATCCCAAGTTTATATCGTGGATCAGGAATCGGCATCTTTCATGATTAATTAGGATGATTTGAAAGTGATTAATATTGTAAAAATTTTACAGGTTGAAGGTCAACGCCGGAGCTTCCAGGTTGGTAAGTGCGAAGCAGGAATCGGCATCCTGATTGGTAAAATGGTGATGTAGACGTAACATTCCTACAAGTGATTATTTTTATGGCTTGATTGCAAATGGTAAATCAGGGACATTAAGTTGTACTTGATTTACTATATATGGGCAAAAGAAAAACAAGATGATGAGATAACCCCGAATCTACAAATGATTGTTACACAAACTAATTTTTCCAGAAAAACCATTCTGATTAAAACAAACTTAAGTGTTTTGAAATCATTATGGGAAAATAGTTTGTTGTGAGGGGGAGTTCTGATTGTTTATGCCAGGTGGATAGAGAATTGAAGTGATTCTCATCATGTTGTCATTTTTGTACAGTTTGTTTCAAATTTTCCCAGAAAATCAAAATTGAGACATATTTTGATTTTAGGGGGAGTAAAATTTTAAAAAAATTAGAAAATTTGAAAATGTCAAAAACATTGAAAAATTGTAAAAATGAGTTTTGTTGCAAAAAAGGAGGAAATGATAGTAAATCAGTTGGACTATCACAGCACGCTAAAGAAATGTAATGCAAAAGATGATAAACGATTTCACTAAAGATGTGATGATAGGCTCAGCTAGATTAGTAGATTTGCGATAACGATACAAACTTAAATGTAAAAGCCTAGTTCTAGTGGGAAACATGGTTGAAAGCATAGTACTTAGTTTTGTCCTTCTTGACTGTGTGCCTACTCGGTAATCGCTGAATGCCAAAAAGCATAAAAACTGGTTAAGTTTGTGAACTTTCACAACTTTGCTGAAAAGTCGCTGTGATTGTGCATTTCTTTTTGCAAAGATTTAAACTTGTTTGATTTCTTTATTTTGTTTAAGCATCGGACATCCTCTGCGTATACGGGAGTATCGACCTGGATGTTGTTGCCTAAACGTTCTGCTTTATTTTCTTTGGTGTTTCGTTTAAGCTTTGGACCTCCTCTGCGTATACGGAAGTATCGACCTGGTGGTTAAAGCCTAAACAACTTCAACTTGTTTTATTTTTCTTATTTTGTTTAAACATTGGACTTTCTCTGCGTATACGGAAGTATCGACCTGATTGTTAATGTTTAAACATTCTGCTTTGTTTTCGCACAAATCACAGTTGATGAAAGTTTAAAGGCATTACTTGAGTTAGTGTATTGCATGATGAGGGGATATGCTGAGATCGTGGGGTCCATAAGAATTTAGTGCATAATTAATATACCTTAACGTATCGGTAAGCATTTCGAAAGTTTTTAGATTGAGCTTAAGTGGACAACAATATCGTCAATCAACGTGAATTGTTTAGAACTTAAAACGATTAAAAGCTTAACGGTGCTTGTGTTATGTCTCAAAATCTGATATGATCCTCTTGCACAAACTCACAAAAATATGTTTGTACATATTTCATTTTCTGCATTTAAATTTCTGTTTTTGCATTTATGTTTTATATTTTCAAAAAACCAAAAATATTTTCGACAACTGATGGTGAAGAGCTGAGTTTCAAAATCTCAAAGGCTAAACTTGATGAACGTACAGGTTGGTTAATACGTTTGAAATGTTTAAAATGATTCATTAGGTTGAATCAGAAATTGAAATGTTTCAAATTTGTGAATCAGGGTTTAAGTGAAAAAATTATCAATGCTTAGTTGGTTCATTAAATTGAATCACATTTATTGTGGTTTGGGAGAGAGTGTTAAATTGTGAAGATTTGAAATGCAAAAGTGGTTCATTAACTTGATGACTATAGTTAATGTTAATCAACAGTTTGATCTTCATAATTTTTCTTATATGATTTGCTGATTCATTAAGTTGAATTGCAAATTGTATTAGTTTGTGATAGTGTGGTTAAGTTTTGCAGGTTTCTGATCCTGTTGCTACGAATAGCCAGGAGATACATCAGAACCAGAGAAGAGCTTAAACAGAGAAAGCCAGGAGTTGATTTCAATGGTGATAACGATTTCCAGACAGAGATCCCAGCATGATGATAGGGGGAGTCTGATGAGAGTTAGAGCCAGAGAATGATCCAGGCATATGATTCCAGGAGGAAATTCCTGAAGAAAAGAGTTAATTCCAGGCAGAGTTCCTGAAGAAGACCGAACAAGAGTGAAGAGCTAGAAATGATTGAAGACTCTCACTGAAGATTCCGTCAACATTCAAGGGGGAGTCTGTTGGTGCAGTTGTCTGTCGACTACATCTTAGTTCGAGTCTTACGGCAGAGCTAATTGTATAGGAATAGGAGAGTGAGAAAGTTTGTATAGAATTAAAGTAATTAGACCGCTCATTAGTCCATTTAGGTTTAGGACCGCTTTTAGTGCATGATGATGGACAGCTTATGTGGTCATCATAGTGAACCGCTTATATGGTAGTCATGTGGATCGCTCATATGGACATGTCCATATGAGCGGCCCATAACTTCTATATAAGTGGTCCTAATGAGCGATCCATATAGTTCCAGATTACGTATGTGTGTGTGAAAAGGCGAAGCTCTGTCCGTTTGTCTCCACATTCTTGTAACTTGTTAGCGGATCAATAAAGGAGACAGTTACATAGTGAAATCAAGCTTTACGAAGACTAATTCAATGAATTCCGCCTCTGAACTAGTCTAAGTGCTCTTCTGATCGACTCATCGGGTCAGCAAACGATCCTACAGTTTTGGCGTTTTTATTGTTTTTAAATCAGGATGCATGTCTATGATGTAAAAAACATCAGTAATTTTCTTGATGTTTATTATATCAAGTAGGATACAGGTCTATAATGTGACAGACAATTATGACGTTTTGAAAAGGTAAATAAATTCAGTTTTCCATGTAGTGGCTTTTAATATAATAAATGTTTGGCAATAATGTTACCGTCTTTTCATTTTACTGTTTAGCAATTACTGTTTCGTTCAATTTCATCTGTGAATTAGTGTTGATTTTTCAGTAATACCTTGTTTGGCGTTTTTGGCATTTTATAGCAACATCGTGCTTTGCTAGCATCCGTTCTCTCAGTTTTCACACTATCAGGCGTTTTGGTGTTTTTGGCGTTTTATATTAATTTTTTTTGTAAGTAGAGAATTAGATAATAAAATCAGAGAATTAGATAACAAACAATAGAAATTGAAAAAAAATAAAAAATATAATCTAATTTCTCTTCCAAATCTTCACTGTCATCAGCCTCTTCAACTTTAACCTTTTTGGCGTTTTGAACCTGTTTTGAATACCTTATGTAGATCCTTATTTTCCTACATAATGTCTGCCTTCATTAAGGGGTAAAAGTGTCTTTTACTTTGTTTTTTCATGAATATTTGTCCATCTCATTCAGCAAAAGCTTATAGATATACCCACCTCAGAGTAGAATCCATTCAGTGAAACTTCATTCAAAACAATACTCAATATAGAAGAAATGAGGTTCCGCATCTGTGGCTTTTTTAAGTATCTTTGTTGGCGTTTTAAAGTGAATGGTTTCTTGGAAAGATGGCGTTTATTTTTGGTGGTGTGATCAATTGATTGTGTAGAGACGTCTCTCTTATAGAATGTTTTTGGCGCGTAGTTTAGGCGGGATTTTTATTTATAATAAATGATATTAATAAAGTAGTCGTCTTTTCAGTTACTATGTGTATTTTTTACTGTTTTTATTCAGCTTTTTATGAGCTTTTATGGTCATAGACATTCCATCTTCCAACTTTGGCGTTTTTTAATGACTTTAAGTAGTTTTTGGCGTTTTTTTTTCATTTTTAGCTTTTAATAATACTTCTCCAAATTACTTTTATTATAGGTTGGGAGTTTTTGGCATTTTACTGCATTATGGCATTTACTGCATTATGTCGTTTCCCAATCTTTATGACTTTTTGGATTTTTATTAAACTTTTTTATTCTTAGTCGAAAAATACATAACAAACAACAGAAAGGGAAAATTAAAAAACTGAAAATAGAAACAATTCATCTTCCAAATCTTCACTGTCATCAGTCTCTTTCTTCTTTGAAACATGTTCACTGATGGTTTGGCTTTGTCATGCTTGTGTTTTTGTGGCCGTTTGGAAAGACAATATGACATGATTTTTTTGTTTGAATATGTATCTTCAAACCACTCATCAGTGTCATTCGTCTATTTATGCCATTATATTATTCACCAATAACAAAACACAAAAACTGACATAAGTCTGACACCAGTATCTTTTTCTTGAAGTTTTGTCCATCTCATTCAGCAAAATGTTATTTGAGTCACAGCATCTCAGGAAAGAACGCATTCTCCGAAACTTCGCGTAGAACAATATTGAATATACAAGAAACGATTTTTGGCATTTTTGGCGTTTTACTGAGGAAATAGTGTATCTGAAAGAAACGTCCATTTTTGGAAATTTTTGATATTTGAGAGATTTGGCGTTTTCTAAGATGATTATATAGTAAAATATGGTGTTTTTTGAGTAGGTGTGTTTGAAGTTTTGGAATTTTTGGCGTTGTAAGATGAATGTTATATAGTAGAAAATATAGCGTTTTCAGGTTGGGGGAGCTGTGTTCTTATGTATGAGAATGTTTTGTTTATATAGGGATGCGTTTTGGCCAGTAATGGCGTTTTATTCATTACTTTGGCGTTTTGGTATAGAAGTATAAAGACCTTTTTACCCTTAATGAAGGGCGTCCACTCAATAGAATTCGTGTTATTTACAAAAAAGCCACTGCGCCAATCTAGTCCATAGATTGTTTTGATCGGACGATTCATAAGCGTTCTCACCGTTCTCACACTTTTCACCGTTTTCTCTAAATCCTAACCCTTTATATATATATATATATATATATATATATATATATATAAAGGGACAGGATTTAGGGGAAAATGGTGAAAAGTGTGAGAACGGTTATGGATCGTCAAATCAAAACAATCTATGGGCTAGATTGATGTTGTGGCGTTATCGTAAATACATCGGTTTTATTAATAGAACGTGCTTCATTAAGGGTAAAATGGTAAAAACATCCTTTCATACGTAAAACGCCATTGAAATATAAAGCGCCATGTAAATGCAAAACGCCAATTTTAATACTGACTCGTTTTTACTGTGTTTTTGTTAAGGTTTTGTCCTACAAATACGCCATAAAATATAAAACACCATAAAATATAAACGCCAAGCCTGAAAGATGGGAAAAGCTGAGCAAAACCGGATACTGTTAATTGCATTGATTGTTATAATAATATCCCGCCTAAACTACGTGCCAAAAACATCCTAGGGTAAATTACATTTTTCGTCCTTTATGTTTGTATCAGATTGCAATGGATGCCCATTAACTTTAATAATAACAGTTACAATCCTTTATTTGTAAAAACCATTACACTGTACGTCCTTTAACACTAACCAGGTTAAATTTATCAGTTTAGTCTGATCATGTGCACTGCACATGAGGGCAATTTAGACATTTTACCTATCTAGTTAAAAAGACATTGATTTAAAAGGAATAAAGAAAACTAAAAAACTAAATTACCTTATAGAGAGAGATATATAGAGAGAGATTGGTGAAATCTTGTTAGTAGAAACCCCTAAATTGCGAGATATACAAAGAGAGAGATTGGTGAAGCTTTTTCAATAGAAAGGTTTTGTTGTACAATTCGATCTATTTGTTTTGTTTTAGATTTTTGTTGTTCGAATGGAAAGGTAACAAAATTTGTATAATTATATTTGTTGTTTTACGTATAATTTTTCAGTAGAAAGAGTTTTGGTAACAGTGTATGGGGACTGTGGTTTATGGTGGTGGGGTTGATGGTGTATGGTGGTTGACAGTGTATGGTGGTGACAAAAGGATAAGGTTATCTGGTACATGGTTTTAGTCCGGGGGGAGAGAGCCACCGTTGGATGCCATCATTTGACGGGAAAGCACAAACAAATCTGCGAATTTGGAAGGATCAAGAGGGGAAATCGCAGGCGGATCTTGAGAGAACGGTTTTGATGTAGGGACTGCAACGGTGACGGTTGTGGTAGGTGTAGGTGGTTGGCTTGGTGGACAGTGTCGGTGGGACTTGGTGGACGGATTTGATGGTTGTGGTTGCTGGGATACGGTGGTGATGGTTGTGGGCTTGGATACCAGGTTTGAAGTTTGGAACCCTAGTTTGGGAAGAGGGTGAAATAGGGGGGTTTATAAGGTGGGAGCAATTAGGGGTAAAGGACATAAATTCCCTCACGTGCTAAGCACATGATCAGAGTTAACTTAAAATGCTAACCTGGTTTGGGGTAAAGGACAAAACATGCAACGGGCTTTTCAAATAAAGGATTGTGACTGTAATTATTGAAGTTAAAGGTCATCCATTGCAACCCGCTACAAACATAAAGGACGAAAAGTGTAATTTACCCAACATCCTATAAAGACGTTTCTTCTGTTGATCACACCAAAAACACACAAACAACAAAATGGTTCCAAAATACCACTCACTCTAAAACGCCAAAAAGTTAGAAAAACCAACGATGGCAAGCATCATTTCTTGGATACTCAGTAATGGTCTGCCTGAAGTTTCACTAATTCGTTTGTTAGGTGAGGGGAGTAAGATTTTGTTGAATGAGATGGACAAATGTCACACCCCGGTATTTCCACGTATTACCGGTGGGCCCGGTGGGGAGTATCGTGACGTAGTTGATATCATCACAGTCAATAATCACAGTTCAATGCACAGCGGAAGTCTAAAAGTAAAATATATTACGAACCGAATGAAAGTATCATAAGTATTACAAACGGAATGTAAAAGGATCCACAGGCGGATCAAAACAAGGAAATATTGTTCAACAGATTTTTAAGTGATAAAGCTTGCATAACTCTTTATTTAATTCACTTAGGAGTAGCCAGCCTATTCCGCCTAGTACATGCACTTAACCTTTTGGAAAATACGTCAGTTTACACTGGTAAATACAATTAACCGACTCATTTTGAAAAGAGTTTAAGAAAATTGGTTTTTAATGCACAAGGCACAAATAATCTTTTATAACTTGGGATATTTATTTAAAAATAAACTTGTAAAAGAATTAAATGTTTGTTATACGTTCAGTAGCCCAGGCTGAATACCGGGTTAAAGATTAATGGACACACCACATAATATATCCCACGACGAGTTATTCTCGAACAGACGGGTACATTAATTTTACATACGCACCGGCAGGTGTATGCCTACACCCCGTCCTTAAGTCGTGGCCATTTCAATGAATGAGCCGAGGATATCCAGCCTCCAGGACATGGTCATTAACCCCCAAAGGCTTAGAACAAACAAAATAGATTAAACGGGTTATTTCAATGATTTAACCTTCATATGATTAAAAATTCAATACCCGACCAAGCGGTATTTATATACCATACCCCAAGCCCATATAAGGGAAAATAAGTTAAAAGTATCTACCTGAGAAAATATATATATAAATCGGCAAGTGCAAATATCTTTTACTGGGATCCTAAATCTGGAACGAAGGTTTTAATAACCTATTAGATTCCCAGCGGGTCTTACTTAAGTTTAAACTTAGACCGGTTAGTTTTAAAGAAAGGTATATGGTTCAAAACGCAAGATTAAGCGAAGACTAGATTAGAATGTGATTTAGACCCGACAAGTTTGAAGATTTGTATAATTTGGGTAAACTAAACACATTCTGGATTTTGAGATAAAAATGAAAAGGTTTGACCCGTTTTGGTTAATTTATGCAAACTAGTTACATACACCGCACCGAACGCGAAAAATGCATAACGGGTAAACAAATGAGTCATGAACAGGTTTCCTAAGTTAATATGCCTTAAATATGTTGTGATATCAGTAGTATACCTTCCATTATGCCCAAAAGGGATTTAAACTCAAATTAAGCCTTGTAGGGGTATTTTGGTCATTTTAAAGGTTATAAAAGAGATTAAATATCAATCTGAGGTTCTGGTCTGAAATGATCAGTAAAAATATTTATTCTTGCAAGTCATATCAGTAGGATATTGCATATATTTGAAATTTATCATTATATAACCAAACTATGCACCGTAGGGGCATTTTAGTAATTTCACATAGGCTTTAAAGGTCAATTTGGAAATCTGAGTTCAAAACTTTTGCTTACTGTTAAAGTATAAAAATTTACTTAAAACATCAGTAGGTATTAAGTGTTATATGTCAAAATAGTTTTAATCCATACTATGCGTTGAAAACGCGTAAAAACAAGTCGGTTTTAAGCGATTTTCAGGTTATATTACATCAGTGGGTAAAAGGTTTGGTGTCAAAATTTGGGTTTAAATATGTTTTATGTCGAAAATGCCGTTTAATTAATAAAAAGGCTTTACTTTACGATATTGAGCATAACTCTCAATTTAGACTACGAACTGATGTGAAAATTTAAGGACATGTTTATAAATCAGTAACAAAGGTTTCTGACCTCTCACATTTTCAAAAATCTCGTTTTAATATCAAAAGGGCATAATAGTCAACTTTTAAGCATATAACGGAAACATGCAAATGAATCGGATAAACAAGGAACCATGTAGTATAAACTTAGAGGGTTTTACTAACTTATAACATGGTTCCAAAGGAACCTTAAGGCATATCTAAACTAAGCTAAATCGGGTCAGAACTGAAAGTCAAAGCAAAAGTCTACTTTTGCGACTTTCGGTTCCGAACCGTGCCTAAACTCAGAATTGCCGGGTTGAACATGCTTAGACATGTTCTTACATCATTTACCAAGTTATTTTAGTGTTAAAAAAGGTTACATAGCTTCTACATTGCTAATTATGAATTTATTTGAAAAATAGCTTTCTGTTGACTTTTTAATATTAAGTTTGACCCGACAATTGACCAAGTTAGAGTGGAAATCAGAGGGTGCCCTTTTAAGGACTTATTACCCACCTAATTTCCAACTCATAGCCACTTTTAATTTGAAAATGACTGGACCATTAGTGATTAATCACAAGTTAAAGCTTAATTACGACGACTTTGACTTTTGGTCATTAAGCTAATAAAACTTGAACTAGAGAAGCTAAGAATGCTTACAAAGACTCTTAGCACGAAATTAGGAACTTAAGAACACTTGCTTGAGCTCCAGGAAGTTCCAGAGATGAGTTTGAAGTGAAAATATTTCAAGTGTGCAAATAAAGAACTCAAGCCATGGCCTTTATATAGTGTTTTGCAAGTCCTAAGATCAAAGCATGTGTCCCTAGGCTATTACCATATGTCCCCAAGTGTCCCTAGGCGGTTAAAACCAGTTGCATAGAATCGAAAAACTAGCTTACAAAGGCCGTAGAACTGGCTTAACCTGCAGCTGTCCATTATTCTGCCCAGATACAGTCTTTACGGACCGTAAGCTAAAGCCCTTACGGTCCGTATCCGTAATTCAAATTTTTATCGCCTAGTTAAGCCGTCTTACGGACCGTAAGGCAAGAGCTTTGCAGTCCGTAAGCGTTCAATCAGAGACAAAATTTTGGGAACTTTTAACATTTGACCATGCAACCTATCATATCTCGAATCTCTGGTCATCATCAGCAGGGAAGACCCATAAGATCAGGTCTGCATTGCTAAGAATGCATTGCCATGCATTGGTTGTCTTGGAGTTTTGTAAAAAGAGGTTATTGAATGAAATTGTCGATTTTGTACATGGGATTCCAAATTCTTGGATTTGAATATTGAATTATTCATTACATGTTTTAACCGGATACCCATGAAATCTTAATCAGATTTTTATAGGAATGTAATTATATTTTACAAAAGTTGAAAAACGTTAAAAGGTCACTTAGAGGTAATAATTAACATGTTGACGCTTTTAATTTCTTCATATATCCTTTTTAACATGATCCGGGTTTATAACATGTTTAAAGTCCATGACACGTGTCGATATATTGGTCGTGATTTTACGAGGTGTTACAACAAATTTCAAGAAAAAGAGACTGATGACACCGATATGTCATTTTGTCTTTTTTGTTCTTGAAGAAGGTTTGGATGAGGAGATGAGACCGATCCCAGTGTAAATGCCATTTTGGACTCCATGATGATAATGAAGATTATGAGCAGATAGCATCCACCCACACGACGTCAATCTATGTCTCCAACATCCACAAAGACACTTCAACACACGAACAACAAAAAAAACCACGCAAACCCAAAACGCCATTTATTTGTGGCAGTTCTTATAGTTTCAAAAGAAGAAAGAGACTGATGGCAGTGAAGATTTGGATCATAAATTGCTTCCATTTGTTTTTTTAATTTTCTTTTTTTTGTTTGTTATGTAATTTTCAGCTAAGAACAAAATATACATTAATTCTCTAAAAAATATAATAAAACGCCAAACGGGCAAATGCTTGTGAAACGCCATCATGCCATAGAATGCCCAAACTACGAAACTATAATAAAATTACTTTTGAGAAGTACTATTATAATAAATCTAAAAAAAGTATAAAACAATGTGCAAGATAATACAACAAAGTGCCATCTTTATCTAAACACCACTGGAAATACAAAACATCATAATTACACCCGTAAAGATGGGACGTGTTACAACCACAAACAAATGAAACTGAAACAAAACATAGTAACTGCAAACAATAAAATGAAGCAACAGAAACACAATTACTAACATTTATTATATTAAAAGCCAATACATGGGGAATTGAATTTATTTATCTTTTCAAAACACCATAATTACCTGTCATGCGCGGGAAAAAAAAGTCATTATAAAAGTAGAACATGAGAACACAACTTAACACGCTAAACATTGTCTAAAACACCACATATTGTCCAAAACGCCAAAAACTTAAAAAATGGCTAAGGTTATTGCATGGAGGTTTGAAAGGTCGGAGAGACGTTTCATCCTAAAGTTCTCTGATAGGAGAAGGGTGAAGGTCAGGACAATCAAAGCCATACTTGGTATGTTTGAAGGGGTTCAGAGGGATATTCTGGCCCTTGGGGTTCCAATGGCCAATGATTGTGAAAGAACTCGAACGGTAATAAGAAGATTTGAGAGAAAATTTCAGGCAGAAGAAGATGATGATGATGATATTGACGATACTCCTCTACCAACAGTTAGCAGTTGGGTGGTGCATAAAGAAGCAGGAACGGTTGAAGTAACTTATCAATACGGGGTGAAATATTCATTGCCGATGGAGGAAATGTTGAAGACAGAGAGGCTATATCTCCTTGAACAACTCTGTGATTTAGCACCTTCGAACGATTCAAGATCCAGGGTTGCAATGATATTCAAGTATAGGCTGCAGCAACGAAGAGACGAGATGATGGCGTTATACGCCAATCTAAAATATGATGATGAATCTGAAGAAAGTGAGGAACAAAGTGATGGGTACAACTCTGATGTAATCCCATCCACAGAAGACTGTTAGTTTATTTTGATTTCGTATTATTGTAATCTTATGAAATATTAATGAATGGTAATGAATTATTAACAACGCCACGAACGCCAAAAAATTGACCTGGGAAACGCCATAACACCAAAAAATTATCTATATTACACAAAAACAATTAATTCAACGAGACAGATAAAAAAACAATAAAACGGCAAGTAGTTAATGAGTTTAATTAACGCCAAAATACTCTTAGACGCCAAAAAATGAAGCAGCATGTGACACACGAAATTGGGAAAAAAAGAAGATTGAAAAGACAAAAAAGCCTCTCACACCCTGATTATATCCCGCGCCAGGTGTTCAATCAGGATGCGTTCACACTGTTCTCGCACTTTAGAGCGTTTTCTCCTGATCCCGTTTATATATATATATAAAGATAATAAATTAAAACCAAATTTATCCCTATTTTTTCTTGTGAGCCACCCTTTGTCCCTTACTAAACGTATCCTTCTCTCACCAACTAGGGATGGGGTCCACCATTAAAAACCACTTTTCCTTTCTCATTAAACAGATTTGTCCTTGAGAATCCCTGAAAATCCAGGAAGATCAAAAAAATTGTCCCCTAAGATATATGTGACAACTCGTGCTCCCAAGATTAGCATTGTCCAATCTCGTGTTTTACTATACGTCGTTACTATGTCTACGCCGCGCAAGCCCGTTAACTTGTTTAATTACATTGAACTGCTATGATTATTTGATTATATGATTGTGAGTTGTTAACATATTAAATGATACATGTTTAGTGTATATGTATGTTCAACCACCCACTAGTGTTCGGAGCCGTAAAACCCGTCTGACCGCACACCCCTCAATCCTGTTCTTAGCCCACTTTCCCTAAGCCCAAACTAACTAAGCTAAGCCCTAAATAACTAAGCCCAACCCTTGTAACTGAATACTTGAACGCATATATGCATGTACGCGGTTTTCACCTTGTTTGGCAACATAAAACACTTCAAACCCTAATTGATGGTGAACGGCAACAGTAGGAGATCGTCACTACCACTTCTTGTGTGTTAACCACCTATACCTTCACGTCTTAATCGTCTGGTTAGTATCATCGTTCTTTTCTTCATTTACGTGATTATGTGTTGAGTTACATGAGTGTCGAGTAAGATCAAATCATGGGTAAATCTTGTTAACCGATAGTATATTAGTATGATGCTAAGTTACATGTAGATTGGCTATATAATGTTAAGTTACCTACGGATGTGTAACTGATGGATTAAACCATGTTGAAATAAATTGCTATGCATGTTGATGCTTACCTTGTTCACGTGATGCTTCTGGGTAGTCGAAAACATGTTTAAATAATGAGTTAACAAGATAATGATGTAATAGAGAAGGATTGATGAATCATGCTCGGTTTTTCCTTTAATGTACAACTGTCGAAGCACCAGGTACAACCTGGTCATGCACACCATGAAATCGTTAAGATGGTTTTATAGAATGAAATGTTACGAGAGGTTCCTTCCTGTTAGTGTTTTCGTTAATGATAATGATGCTCCCTAAGCGAATTCGTCTCGACTCTTAGTGATTATATGCTTAATGTTCATAGATCGATCAAACGAGAAAAGAAAGAAAAGCATAGTTCTTGTGATTGCGATACAGTTAGAATGATTAGGATATACCATGTTGATAATTGATATTTGATAATCGATGAACTGTTATATGTGCTTAAGAGATTGCCATCTTTTCTTTAGATCCGTATTATATGATATGGTGGGTGTGATGGTTGTATTGGTTGCGATCAAATAGGGAATTAAATGGTAATTGGTAAAACTAATATGTAATAATCATGGGGAGGAATAACTGAAAAGAAATTGTGCAAAGAATGAACTGCAATTGCATGAAGATCGCACCGGTGGCCCAACATCACACCTCAACTGGGCTTCACAACTTGATTTGGGGCCGCACCTTATTTTTGGGTCCAACATTAGTTGGGCTGGGTCATGTTGGAACTTCGAAAAGGGCTGCCATGTGATGGCAGACCATATGAAATGTCGACACAAGATTTGGTAACTAAAGTAAATGTGGGATGTCATGAGTTATGATTATGTGCATATTCATTTAAATGAGATGTGAACTGTTACTTGTTATTAGGGGTAGCATGTTGACTTATCTACATTGAAATCTGATTTGATAATATTAATGGTGCCAATGTGATAATGTTAATTACCTATGATCAAACACTCACTATGTTATGAATACGTGTTTAATGATACGAATACTTGTGCTGCGTGATTGTTGGCTACAATTTGCATGTATGCTTAAACGGGAACTGAACCACTTGACGTGTGCCATGTTGTGATATGTACTTATGTTATGATTGGAAGTGGGACACGAATACTTACTGTGACTTGCGTAATGAAATATGTTTTGCTTGATTTCAACCTGTGTAATGAATGCATAGAACACATGTGTTATGTTTGCACGAAACTCACTGTTTTGGTAACCACAATAGGGGTTAATTGACCAACTGGGGATACATACTTTAATCGTACCGAGCAAACCAAAGGTGAGTTCACTGCACTTTTCTAAGCATGCGTCCTGGTGGTTTGGGACATCTGGTAAACGTTTCTAAAGGGAACACTGGGTAAACTGTTTATTTGGGATGTTGGTTATTGAACACAGTATAAATCATGTAAGACCCCATACATCTACCGTGTTGCTGAAGAAGCAACGAGGTATTTAGTTGGTAGCGCTATTAGGTTTGGCACCCTCACACCGGGCCGAAAGGACGGACGTGAACTAATTACCTGGACTTCATGACCAATGCCTAGTTAGAGGCATTGGGGTTGGGCATTCTCATCGTGTACATATAAGACCCCTTACATCTATTCAAGGTTGTTTGATACCTTGACCTCATGACCAATGCCTAAATGGAGGCATTGGGGTTGGGCATTCACATCTAGTCGCCACATACGGTAATTGAGTTAATAACAACATCAAATCAAATCATCGAATCTGTGAACCGTTTTAATCTGGTAACTGGTATCTAAACGCGTTAACAAAACTTTGAACTCACCAGCGTCGTCTGACACACTTGTCTGCATGCTTGCAGGTTTGTAGGTTTATATCGTTGGGACTTGCTATCTGGGATGCTGGAGTGGTCATGGGTCGAGATACATGGGATCTCAATACAAGCTTAATGGTTTATGTACGCATGGTTTATGAAATACTTAACAAATGAGTTTTGCTTCCGCTGTATACAATGAATGTCATGTAACATTTGTAACATTTTATGCTAATGAATGAAAGTTTTATTTAAATACATTTATGAGTTCAATGTGATTGGTGGCTTGGATCCTGGTACGTCACACGCCTCGCGGGGGTTTCCGCATGTGGTATTTGGGGGGTGTGACAATATATATTAAAAAAGTGTATAGAACCTTAATATTACATATATATATATATATATATATATATATATATATATAGGATAGGAGTTGGCCAGAAAGTCCAAATTTCCTAAAAAGTGTAAAAAGTCATAAAACACCATAATATCAACCATAAAACACACCAAAAACCCACAAATAATATGATGAAGATTTCTAAAACATCATGTATGTGGGTTTTGTGTTGTGTTTTAGATGTTAAGGCTCTGATTGTGGAATGACAAATATTAGAGCCACTGGTTATAGTGAACTTGGTTTTAAAAAAAAAAAACGTTTTCCTTATAAAACCAGACTATAACCGAACAGTTCTGAATACTTGAATACGACCATGACACTCAGCTCCAGATTGCAAGGTTCGTTTCCCTCACTTGTAGCATACATTACATGGCTAGTACACATTTGTTTAAGATGTAGCCTACGGACACACACTTGTCACTATAGCATGGTTATATGAATTGCTTGCTTACATTATGATGCATTGGTAGTCTGTCATAGTCTTGGGATTTCTGTGATCTTATTGTTTTGATAACCTCTGTTTGGCACTCGAGTTTGAGGAACCATTTGACATGAGTTAGGAGGAACTGAGATGAGCATGCAAATCGCAATATTATTATGGGTGCACACATAATAATAATGTGGGGTGCATGTGAGTCCCAGTGAGGCTTAACAAGTGAAAAAGGGGTTTCGTTCCGTTATTGTTTGATGTGAAGCACAACAGTCTATAGGAGTTATAGCAGTGATTGTCTCCTACTTGAATGTGATCTTTTCATTTCCCTCTGAAACCTTTCGAATCTCGATGCTATCGAGTATTACCTGAACACCCATCTGAACGCCTAGCGAACTGTGTAGAATGTTAGGTGCTTGTACAAACGTCCCTGAGTGGATGTTGCAACATCAATGATTGGTCTATACCTTCCTCACTCCTCTCTGTTTACTGGAACTCATGTATTGACGTCTTAAATCTCGAAGCGTGATCACTTCTACAACACTCTCGCAAACAAACCGTGTAGTACTCAAGCAACTTGCAACATCGATGGACAGGGGAATGAGCGTAGTACTTTACCGACCTCAGTGTTTGGACGACCTTGATTACCGGCAACGAACACCAGCGAATTGGCTTCAATCGAATCATTTCCCCTAGTTTGCAACTTATGGGAGTCAACTCTTACGAACCAAACGGGTCATACACGACGACAATTGACTATAGAAAGGAATGTATAACTGCCAGCGCAATGAGCAGTGCCTTAGGATGCGACACGGAATGTGGTATAATGGACCCTGTCGGTGAGAGATCGTAGGGATCCGTTTTGAACAACAACAATAGAGGCAATAGTCACGGCAACATCAAGGCACTCGTAATCATAACCTATAGTATGGAAATGAAGGTGCCTACGACATGGATTGGCCGTTGTTAAATCAAGACGACAACAACTAAGGGAACGACGACAATAACAACATTGAAATTGATGCTGACGGAAGGGCATTTAGGATTGGCGTAGGTGACGCCAGGCATAATAACGGCATGGTAGCTTGTATGCTTTTGGGTAACTAATCGTCTCAGTTACGTTCTGTTTAACGCTAATGCTTCTTGAAACCAAACCTGTTGTGGGGCCAACTAATGGCAAGTCAATGGAAACCTTCTATGTTCGTTGGGATGCAAACTCGACCTTGTGGGACAAGTGTTCAACATCGACCTTCCTTCCACTATTCTTGATGGTTTTGATGCAGTAGTTAGTGTGGATTGGTTATCTCGAGATCGCGAAGATATACCCTGTGAAAAAAAAAATCGTGTATCTTTCTCCCTAATGGAGAATCGTTATCTATTCTAAAGCGTCAGAGTGATGCGAGGGTTAGCACCATTTCGTTTCAGCTGTGTAGGCCCGGAAGTGTCTACGGTCACACCAGGAAGGTTGTAGGAACTGCCTAATCAACTTCAGGAATTGTTGAACCGGAGTTTTGTCAGACCTAGCTTTTCGCGTTGGGGAGCCCAAGTTATATCCGTGAAGATAAGCCTTTTCGTATGTGTACTGATTTTCAAGAACTCAATAAGGCGACAGTTGAGAACCATTTGCCACGACCATATATTGACAACCTGACGACCAGTTACGGGGGTCGAGCTTCCATTCGAGGATTGAATAACAAACGAGCTATTGTCAGAAGGTAATCTAAGGGGAGAATGTGCCTGCAACGACATACCAAGCGCAATGCGGCCATTTCGACGTTGTATTCCAAGACCTTCGAGCTAATCATCACACCAGCAGCTGTATGGATCACATGAATCGACCATGCTTATTGACAACATGTTGAATCATTTCCAGGAGAAAGGAACAACATGGGCAGCTTTGTATCTTATTTGAGGGCTCCTGAAGGAGGAGCCACACCACACGAAGTCTTGATAAATGTAACTTCTGGATGCGAGGGATACCTTTTTGGTCATATAATCAACGAAGTGGGAATACACGTGGAGCTCGCTAAGACCCGTGTTGGTTTGGAACTGATTGACACCAAAGATCCCTTCGAGGATACAACAATTTCTTGGTCTCACTAGATGCTATCGTAGATTCATCACAGGATTTTCGAAGATCGCGCAGCTTAAATCTCTTTATCACCGCAGGGTGCTGTGTTCGTGGGAGACAAAACAGGAGGACCTCGTTTCAGCTTTCGAATCCCAACTCTGCAATACACTAAGCATTGTCTCTACCCGAGGGTGCGGGTGATTTAGGGGTATATCATGATGGTTCGAATCAGAGTCCCAGTTACATGCCGATGCAACACGAGAAGGCGATAGCTTACGTAATAGACTTACTAGGAGAATTGCACGACACACAATCTGCGATGGAAACTGTGGTCTTTGGATGTATGCTGGAGGCATTACTTGGACGGTACCAAATGCGTTACTTAGACCGATCACAAGGGCCTTCCGTGTACTCTGGTTTCGAAAGAGCTAAATCAGTAAATGGCATCGTTGGATGGAACTTCTGAGTGGAATACGACTATGAAAACCTGAACGTGCACAAGCTTTGCAACTCGCTATCGACTCTAACTTACCTGATCAGACTCGCTCTGTTCAAACTAGAGAACTGAAGGAGGAAAACTTTCACGTTGGGTCCATGCGAGGCATGGGGGAGCAACTTTTGGCAAGTTGGACGATATTCGCTACTTCATGGAGCGAATATGGATCCCACCATACGGCAACTGTAGGGAGCTTGTGTTGAGCAAAGCGCACCAGTCTCGTTATTCTAGTCGTCTGGATTTTGATAAGAGATATTAGGATCTATAAATCTGGTACTGGCAACCGGGCGTGAAGGCCCACATAGCAATGTGCGTGAACGAAGTTTGACTTGTGCGAAAGTCAAGGTGAAATGTTAGAAACCCTCTGGGTTGTGTCAGCAACTAGCAACACCCATATGAAAATGAGAACAGACTGCCAGGGATTCTGTCGCTAGTCTACTTACAACTCGGAACGGAAACAATATCACCTGGGTGATCGTTGATTGTCTCACGTTACTAGCACACTTTCTTTCAATCAAGGAAACTGACGAGTCGTCACAGCTAGTGAATATTCCTTTGAGAGAGACGGCTTTTAAGCACGAAGTGCCAACTCCTGTTACCTCTGATTTCGATCCATACCTGATCTACGACAGGCAATACACAACACCCTTGGCTCATATCTAGACATGAGCATTACTTATCCTTGTAGGATAACCAGACAGAGTAACGAACCATCCTGACTCACGAAGACATGCTGCAAGAACGTACGTGATTGACTTTAGTAAAATTTAAGGGATATTTACCTTTGGTTGAGTTCTACTACAGCAGTCACCATTCTAGTATTCAGACATCTCTGTTTGGGGCAATTCCTGGATGATAATACCAATCTTCTTGTTGGACTAGGTGGGGTGAAGACCTAATCACAGATCCAGGACTTGTACTCGAAACTCTTGGGAAGATTGCTTAGATTGGAAATTTTTTTGATGGCAACGCGTGACTGTTAGAAAAGCTGATAAGCTTAGGAAAACACTTGGAGTTCGCTGTAGGCGAACGCGTTATCATCGAAAGTCTCACCCTGGGAGGGTGCGGTACGCTACAGAAAGCGTGGCAAGCTTAGTTTACGATGCATTGGGACATTCGGATTTCTGGAACGAATCGGTAACATGGCTTACAAACTCGAGTTTACTAACGAATTGGATAGTGTTCACAATGGCATTTATACCTTGGATCTAACGCAGTGTTTGTCCGATGAAATAGTTGTGACACCCTTGCTAGAACCTAAGATTAACGTTGAGTTGCAGTTTGTCGAATTCTATTGAAGTTATGGATCAGAAAATTAAGGTTCGTTAACACGGTCGAATTTCAATCGTGAGAGTTCGTTGGAACACAAGACGTGGACCAGAGTTCATGTGGGAACGCAGTAATCAGAGGAAGCATTAGTATCTTCAGTTGTATAAACGGTTGAATCAACCTCCGATATCATTGGTGAATTTCGAGACGAAATTCCTTTCAAGTTGGGGATGATGTGGTACCCGCGGAAAATTCCACAGTCATCCTGATTTCACACTTTGCCGTTTTGGATTACTTGTCAAATTTCGGGACGAAATTTCTTTCAAGTTGGGGATGATGTGACAACTCGTGCTCCCAAGATTAGCATTGTCCAATCTCGTGTTTTACTATACGTCGTTACTATGTCTACGCCGCGCAAACCCGTTAACTTGTTTAATTACATTGAACTGCTATGATTATTTGATTATATGATTGTGAGTTGTTAACATATTAAATGATACATGTTTAGTGTATATGTATGTTCAACCACCCACTAGTGTTCGGAGCCGTAAAACCCGTCTGACCGCACACCCCTCAATCCTGTTCTTAGCCCACTTTCCCTAAGCCCAAACTAACTAAGCTAAGCCCTAAATAACTAAGCCCAACCCTTGTAACTGAATACTTGAACGCATATATGCATGTACGCGGTTTTCACCTTGTTTGGCAACATAAAACACTTCAAACCCTAATTGATGGTGAACGGCAACAGTAGGAGATCGTCGCTACCACTTCTTGTGTGTTAACCACCTATACCTTCACGTCTTAATCGTCTGGTTAGTATCATTGTTCTTTTCTTCATTTACGTGATTATGTGTTGAGTTACATGAGTGTCGAGTAAGATCAAATCATGGGTAAATCTTGTTAACCGATAGTATATTAGTATGATGCTAAGTTACATATAGATTGGCTATATAATGTTAAGTTACCTACGGATGTGTAACTGATGGATTAAACCATGTTGAAATAAATTGCTATGCATGTTGATGCTTACCTTGTTCACGTGATGCTTCTGGGTAGTCGAAAACATGTTTAAATAATGAGTTAACAAGATAATGATGTAATAGAGAAGGATTGATGAATCATGCTCGGTTTTTCCTTTAATGTACAACTGTCGAAGCACCAGGTACAACCTGGTCATGCACACCATGAAATCGTTAAGATGGTTTTATAGAATGAAATGTTACGAGAGGTTCCTTCCTGTTAGTGTTTTCGTTAATGATAATGATGCTCCCTAAGCGAATTCGTCTCGACTCTTAGTGATTATATGCTTAATGTTCATAGATCGATCAAACGAGAAAAGAAAGAAAAGCATAGTTCTTGTGATTGCGATACAGTTAGAATGATTAGGATATACCATGTTGATAATTGATATTTGATAATCGATGAACTGTTATATGTGCTTAAGAGATTGCCATCTTTTCTTTAGATCCGTATTATATGATATGGTGGGTGTGATGGTTGTATTGGTTGCGATCAAATAGGGAATTAAATGGTAATTGGTAAAACTAATATGTAATAATCATGGGGAGGAATAACTGAAAAGAAATTGTGCAAAGAATGAACTGCAATTGCATGAAGATCGCACCGGTGGCCCAACATCACACCTCAACTGGGCTTCACAACTTGATTTGGGGCCGCACCTTATTTTTGGGTCCAACATTAGTTGGGCTGGGTCATGTTGGAACTTCGAAAAGGGCTGCCATGTGATGGCAGACCATATGAAATGTCGACACAAGATTTGGTAACTAAAGTAAATGTGGGATGTCATGAGTTATGATTATGTGCATATTCATTTAAATGAGATGTGAACTGTTACTTGTTATTAGGGGTAGCATGTTGACTTATCTACATTGAAATCTGATTTGATAATATTAATGGTGCCAATGTGATAATGTTAATTACCTATGATCAAACACTCACTATGTTATGAATACGTGTTTAATGATACGAATACTTGTGCTGCGTGATTGTTGGCTACAATTTGCATGTATGCTTAAACGGGAACTGAACCACTTGACGTGTGCCATGTTGTGATATGTACTTATGTTATGATTGGAAGTGGGACACGAATACTTACTGTGACTTGCGTAATGAAATATGTTTTGCTTGATTTCAACCTGTGTAATGAATGCATAGAACACATGTGTTATGTTTGCACGAAACTCACTGTTTTGGTAACCACAATAGGGGTTAATTGACCAACTGGGGATACATACTTTAATCGTACCGAGCAAACCAAAGGTGAGTTCACTGCACTTTTCTAAGCATGCGTCCTGGTGGTTTGGGACATCTGGTAAACGTTTCTAAAGGGAACACTGGGTAAACTGTTTATTTGGGATGTTGGTTATTGAACACAGTATAAATCATGTAAGACCCCATACATCTACCGTGTTGCTGAAGAAGCAACGAGGTATTTAGTTGGTAGCGCTATTAGGTTTGGCACCCTCACACCGGGCCGAAAGGACGGACGTGAACTAATTACCTGGACTTCATGACCAATGCCTAGTTAGAGGCATTGGGGTTGGGCATTCTCATCGTGTACATATAAGACCCCTTACATCTATTCAAGGTTGTTTGATACCTTGACCTCATGACCAATGCCTAAATGGAGGCATTGGGGTTGGGCATTCACATCTAGTCGCCACATACGGTAATTGAGTTAATAACAACATCAAATCAAATCATCGAATCTGTGAACCGTTTTAATCTGGTAACTGGTATCTAAACGCGTTAACAAAACTTTGAACTCACCAGCGTCGTCTGACACACTTGTCTGCATGCTTGCAGGTTTGTAGGTTTATATCGTTGGGACTTGCTATCTGGGATGCTGGAGTGGTCATGGGTCGAGATACATGGGATCTCAATACAAGCTTAATGGTTTATGTACGCATGGTTTATGAAATACTTAACAAATGAGTTTTGCTTCCGCTGTATACAATGAATGTCATGTAACATTTGTAACATTTTATGCTAATGAATGAAAGTTTTATTTAAATACATTTATGAGTTCAATGTGATTGGTGGCTTGGATCCTGGTACGTCACACGCCTCGCGGGGGTTTCCGCATGTGGTATTTTGGGGGTGTGACAATATATATTAAAAAAGTGTATAGAACCTTAATATTATATATATATATATATATATATATATATATATATATATATATAGGATAGGAGTTGGCTAGAAAGTCCAAATTTCCTAAAAAGTGTAAAAAGTCATAAAACACCATAATATCAACCATAAAACACACCAAAAACCCACAAATAATATGATGAAGATTTCTAAAACATCATGTATGTGGGTTTTGTGTTGTGTTTTAGATGTTAAGGCTCTGATTGTGGAATGACAAATATTATTGTGTTTTATGTTGTTTAGCATTGTGTGTTTTATATTCATAGTTCTACGATGGTGTGTTTGAAGTTTTTATGGACTATTAGAGTTTGAATATGGTGTTTTAGTAATATTCATTCTATTATTTGTGTGTTTTAGGTGTGTTTTATGCCTGAAATTATTGTGTTTTATGACTTTTTACACTTTTTAGGAAAAACACACTTTCCGTAGGATCCCCACTCTATATATATATATATATAGTAAGGTTCATGCGATAACCACCTTTATTGCGAGAACCGCGAGAACCAATGTGAACACAACCTAAAATAGCTAAAAGATTTTTTGCTACCAAAAGTAGCGATTTTTTTTATAAAAAAAAAAATTTTGCTACCAAAAGTAGCGATTTTTTTTTATAAAAAATGTTAAAAAAAATTGTGTGTTTTTTAGGTATTTTTGGTTGTGTTCACATTGGTTCTCGCGGTTCTCGCAATAAATGGTGGTTCCTAACGGATCCTTCTTCTATATATATAAATATATATATATATATATATATATATATATATATATATATATATATATATATATATATAAATGTGTTATATATATAAGCATATAGTAAAAACTAAAAAAAATTGGGAACTTATGGAGAGAAGTTGGTGGGTCGTCACATCCTCCGGGTCGGGCCTACATTAAGGGTACGTTTAGAGTAGATGTACGTTTAAAGACACCTTATGTCCCTCTTTAGCTTCATTGGTCACCTCTTCACTCTTTGTCCTTATTATTGTCATTGAAAATGACTAGTCATCATACAAGCTTGGGACCACGACACGCTGTTGACTACAACCCTTTATTCTATAAATTGACTCATACTAACTCGCAACTCTCCATCCCTTTGTTCCCTCTCCAATTTCCGATACCTTGAAATGATCTCCGACTAAAAACTTTTGCACACCAAACACAAAAGGCAGCCTATCGTTTAGGGATGCAAACGAACCAAGCCGAGCCTGAGCTTGACCAGGCTCGAGCTCGGCTCGGTTCAAACTTTGTTTTCAAAGTTCAAGCTCAGCTCGTTATTATTTTCGAAAGCTCGAGCTCGGCTCGGGCTCGAAAGCTCGGTTCAAACTCCCCTTTTCTTTTTTAAACGTTACTTATTAAAGTTCAATATGTTAAAACTATATTGTTTCAGTTTTCTCTTTTGTTTAATATACGGAATGCGCTGAAACCAACCAAGTACAAGAATATATTTTCTTGGTTGTGTTTTTCATTTGTTATAATGAATTCGTCAAAACCGACCGAGTAGACGGTTGTAGTATTTTCGTTTTCTCTTTCGTTTGCTACTATAAGCGCCAAAACCAATCGAGTTCTCAATTATAATGTTTTTTTCTTTATTTGCTATAACAAGTACACCAAGAGTTATATTATCTAATGGTTTTTTCTTCTATTATTTAACTTATATTTAACTAATCTATTTTAATAAGAAATGTTGTTTACCTGTAGTTATCTAACCAAAATGAAACGACAGACTTACAACTTTATTTTGATTATTTTGAGATACCTTATGTCCCTCTTTAGCTTCATTGGGCACCTCTTCACTCTTTGTCCTTATTATTGTCATTGTAAATGACTAGTCATCGTACAAGCTTGGGATCACGGCACGCTGTTGACTACAACCCTTTATTCTATAAATTGACCCTTTATGCTACTAACTCGCAACTTTCCACCCCTTTGTTTCCTCTCCAATTTCCGATACCTTGAAATGATCTCCGACTAAAAACTTTTGCACACCAAACACAAAAGGCAGCTCATCGTTTAGGGATGCAAACGAACCGAGCCGAGCCTGAGCTTGACCAATCACCATAACATATAGCGGTCTTACACCCAAAGATTTCAATAGGTTTCAACTCAGTCAGGGAAACACAGCTTCTACCGAAAATGATCCCCGTTTTACATGGGCGGTTGTTGCAGCCTCTTTTGGGTTTTATCTCTCGCAAGCTCCCTCAAGTGTTCCGCGGCAAGCCCCCTTCAGTATAGTAAAATTGTTGTGGATGGTGGTAATAATTTCTAGCCATTTACGCAGGATTGGGTTTGGCTAAGTCATGTTTAGTTTCTAACGGGTATAACCAAGAAACGTAGCTAACCCAATCTGACCTGTTTTGAACTGCACAAATATCACCACAACCTCAACCCACCGATTTGAAACACTTTGACCAAGTGTAATGCTCACAATTCGTATGACAATTTAAAAGAATTGAAGAATGTGCTGGTAGAAGGAAAGAGTGTGCCGTATAATAACTACACCTAGCAAAACGGGTGGGTAAAGCAGGTGGTATGCCCAGTCAAACGGGTCTATTAAAAAAAGACTTTTTTTAGTTCGGGTCAAAAAAGGTTTCAAAAAATGATATCTTGATTCTCCATGAAGAATATTGAAGTATCAAACAAATAAAAACAAAGAACGGATTTTGATGAAAATGACTATGGGTCGTTTGCATGACCTGAGGCTACTAAGATTACAGAACTATTTTATGGGACCAACAAGCAGAGCAGCACATAAACTTGAACATAAAACATCCATACCACTGAGATAATAAAATCAAGCGGTGTAAATGAGCCCAGCCCATAGCAAGCGATGATCTTGCGGCTGATGATCTTGTTAGCGATGTAGTTTAATGACGCCATAGCACTCGCCCAACATAAACCCGACACAATTTCAGCAGATGGTGCTTTGACCTGAGTGCCTTGAAACCTAAACCTATTCAAGTCCTCAGGTTTACCACTCAAAGTCAAGGTGATAATCCCAGCCTCAGCTTTTGCTTTCAACTCTGCCGCCGCCGCCTCCGCTGTCGCAGCCGCCTTATCCGCCGCAGCGGCTTTGTCTGCCGCCGCCTGTGCGGCGACTTTCTCCGCAGCTGCCTGTGCGGCAACCGTTGCCGCTTTGGCGGCCCTAATAGCCGATCAGATTTCACGGATTTCAGAGATCGGGTTTCTTTTCTTGCCGGCCATTTTTTCGAGCGACGATTTAGGGTTTGTTTGTTTAAGGAAACCTAAATTTAGGGCATTAAGATATTATATAACCAGCTTATGGGCCCAAACAATACCATTTGGGCCCAAACTTAGGTTTGATGAAAATGTTATTTTAGTCCAAATAAAGATTTTTACGTCAGTTTCGTTCTTAACATTTCTGAAACGTTTTAACTTAGTCCAAAAAGATAACGTTCGTTAAAAAAATAGGTTAAAATTTAGGGCATTCTAATTTTTAACTAATAAGGACAGATTATGTAAATTTGTTAACATAAAGGACCATGTAAGTAAAATGTATATAGATATATATAACTATAAAATGTATAATATATAAACACTAGGGGTGAGCAAAAAAACGAAATAACCGAACCGTAACCGAAAAAACCGAACCGAAACAAAAACCGATGGTTCGGTTTTCGGATTTTTAATAACCGAAAATTTCAACCCTTTAAGCAAAAAAATAAATAAATAATGAAATTGCACAAACCGACTACATTAAACAAACGACCAAAAGCTACAACTACATGTACACCTTCATTGTCACTCTAAGAATTTCCATAGTGTGAGTGAGTTTAGTTTCTTTAATGTTCAATAAAGATTATATATATAAATTTTGATAAAGTCAAAAAGGTAACGTCATGTTTGTGGTGACGTATCTGCAAGAAAACAGTGACCTACTTTTGACAAAATATACTTTATCGAGTTGAGATATATAGGTGTATAGTTGTTGATTTCTTTTTTGTTTTTATAAAAGATCTAGTTAAACTTGTGCTCTTATATGTATCGTCTTCTTTTATTTGCAAATGATTTAGTTTCATTTGACTCATAATCAATGAAACTCTTTGGATTTTCAAGTCATAATGAAACAACGGTCATCATAAACCTCTATAGTTGTATTATAGCATGTGCTGATATAATATAACATGTTATTCTCACTCATATATATTCTACACATGGTTGAAGATCAAGGGCGTACCCACCTATTGCCCAAGGTGGGCAGGTGCCCCCCCCCCAAAGGAAAAAAAAACTTATGAATTTATAAAAAAAAAATTTATGTAACACTGAATTTTTTTATTTTTAAAAATGCTCTTTCCCCTTCTCTCGTCCCGCTCTTTGTCTTGTGATCCCAGACTCACTCACGAAAACAGCATCTTCATCACTCTTTTTTTTATAAATGGGTCAATACGGGTTTATGCTTTAAATAAAACCCCAACAAAACTTAGAACTAAAACCATATTTTAAATAATATGTTTTCCACTACTGCATACACCGGTTTTTGCTTTTTTTCCCCTTCCTTTTCTACATTTAAGAACTCAAATAACTTAGAATTGAATAAATCAAATTAAATATGTTGAGCACAAGATTACCCAACGGTTTCAAGATTTCAAATGAATAACAAAGTGAATACTCAATCCCAAGTTTTGCAAATAAGTTGCCGTCACAAACGGAAACAAAACTTATATCAAAGGTCTCTGATTGTTCAGAACCGTTATTAAGACTTAATCGCGAGAAATTCGGGCAATAAAAAATACACACGGTGAACCACGAACTCACTGATCAATGATCCTTACTTAATCCCTGTCCCTTACTCTTACACTGTTAATCGAATACAAAGTCGTTGTTTAAAATTTGTTTGTTAATCACAGATTGTTGATTAATTCTGATTTTCGAACACGTCAGAATTCGTTTAACCAAAACACCCCATCATCTATGCACCAAAAAACTCCTCCCTTCATCTGCAAACACACATCTTTTCTTTGCCATTGATTAACAGACAACACCCAAATGGCTACTATCACTTCTACCATTCTCCAATCCACAAGTTGCATCTTTTTTAATGAAATAAAATTAATGATAAACATCCTCTATATATTCGTATTCAAAATAAAAACAATAATAAACATGGTAAGCAAATTTGAAACTGTATTTGTAATCAATCGCTAATGTATGCAGATAAAATAAAGATACAATAATATCTTTCCATTCCATTCCATATATAAAAATTCCATATCCAAACTATAAACAATAGAAGTTTGTATTGAATCAAGATACTATTCTCATTATTTACAAATCAATATATAGTGGTACAAGAATGAATACAATAATTACAAGAGCTTGATTCTAGGGAGAGAATTATGTAATGGTTACAAATCTTCTAGGGAGAGAATTATGCAATGGTTACAAATCTTGTTGACTAAGAATAATTTGTAATTAACGGTGACTTAATTTGTGGTGTTGATACGCCCCCGCAAGATGGAGGATCCGTTGGAGACTCCAATCTTGGATCGAAAATATAGGAATGGCGCGCGTGCAAGCGGTTTCTTGTGGACATCCGCGAGTTGGTCCTTGGAGCTGACATGAAGTACTTTGAGTTGTCCAGAATTGACTTGTTCTCGCACAAAGTGATAGTCCAGAGCAATGTGTTTCATGCGTGAATGGTAAACAGGATTTGCACAGACATAGGTAGCCCCGGTGTTGTCACAGTAAAGCGATGGAGTGCTTTTAATTGGGAGCCCGAGTTCACTTAGTAGATTTTTAACCCTGGAAAGTTCAGCTGCAGCATTAGCGAGAGCTTTGTATTCGGCTTCGGTAGATGATCGAGAGACAGTTTTTTGTCTAGCTGATTTCCAAGATATGATATTGGACCCAAGATATATGAGATAAGCTGTAGTGGACCGTCCCCCATCATTAATACCGCCCCATTCTGAGTCCGAAAAGGCCTGCAAGTTAAGGTTAGTATTGCATTTCAAGAACAACCCATGATGGACCGTTCCTTTCAAATAGCGGAGTACCCGTTTGAGAGCTTGCCAGTTTGATGATGCCACAAGTGGTTCTAGTTGCCATCACAAACGGAAACAAAACTTATATCAAAGGTCTCTGATTGTTCAGAACCGTTATTAAGAGTTAATCGCGAGAAATTCCGGCAATCAAAAATACACACGGTGAACCACGAAATCACTGATCAATGATCCTTACTTAATCCTTGTCCCTTACTCTTACATTGTTAATCGAATACAAAGTCGTTGTTTAAAATTTGTTTGTTAATCACAGATTGTTGATTAATTATGATTTTCGAACACGTCAGAATTCGTTTAACCAAAACACCCCATCATCCATGCACCAAACAACTCCTCCCTTCATCTGCAAACACACATCTTCTCTTTGCCATTGATTAACAGACAACACCCAAATGGCTACTATCACTTCTACCATTCTCAAATCCACAATTTGCATCTTTTTTAACGAAATAAAAATAATGATAAAAATCCTCTATGTATTCGTATTCAAAATAAAAACAATAATAATAAACATGGTAAGCAAATTTGAAACTGTATTTGTAATCAATCGCTAATGTATCCAGATAAAGTAAAGATACAATAATATCTTTCCATTCCATTCCATATATAAAAATTCAATATCCAAACATCATCATCATCAAACATAAAAAAACTAATATAATACTGTCTCATCATGATGGAAACAAAAATAATTTCTAAGTTAAGTTAATCACAAAAGTTAACAAGCTACCGCCAAAGTTAACAACACCTACCGCCAGCTATTCCCCACCACCACCATTGCCGCCACCATTCCCACCTCCGTTGCCGCCACCATTCCCACCTCCTTTGACACCTCCACCACCACCGTTTTCTTTGACACCTCCACCACCACCGTTGTTTTCTTTGGCAGCTCCACCACCACCATTTCCCCCTACCCCACCATTCGTTTTAACCCCATTGGGTTTCTCCTTGCTCACTTCAGGCACCTGAGGGGACTTGCGGCGGATGATCTTGTTAGCGATGTAGTTTAATGATGCCATAGCACTCGCCCAAGATAAACCCGACACAATTTCAGCAGATGGTGCTTTGACCTGAGTGCCTTGAAACCTAAACCTATTCAAGTCCTCAGGTTTACCACTCAAAGTCAAGGTGATAATCCCAGCCTCAGCTTTTGCTTTCAACTCCGCCGCCGCCGCCACCGCCGCCGTCGTAGCCGCCACAGCGGCTTTGTCCGCCGCCGCCTGTGCGGCGACTTTCTCCGCAGCTGCCTGTGCGGCAACCGTTGCCGCTTTGGCGGCCCTAAGAGCAGATTGGATTTCATCGATTTCAGAGATCGGGTTTCTTTTCTTGCCGGTCATCAATCGCTAATGTATGCAGATAAAGTAAAGATACAATAATATCTTTCCATTCCATTCCATATATAAAAATTCCATATCCAAACATCATCATCATCAATCATAAGAAACTAATATAATACTATCTCATCATGATGGAAACAAAAATTTCTAAGTTAATTGGTGCAAACACCTTCCTGGAAATGAAAAAAACGTTAATCACAAAAGTTAACAACACCTACCGCCACCAGCATAACAGCTATTCCCCACCACCATTGCCGCCACCGCCATTGCCACCACCGCCATTGCCACCACCGTTCCCACCTTCTTTAACATTTCTTTTGACACCTCCACCACCACCGTTTTCTTTGGCACCTCCACCACCACTGTTTCCCCCTACCACCCCACTACTAGTTTTAACCCCATTGGGTTTCTCTTTGCTGCCGACTTCAGGCACCTGTGGGGACTTGCGGTGGATCCATGAAGGGATCTTGATAACAATTTAGTTCAAAGACGCCATAGCACTCGCCCAAGATACACCGGAAACAATTTCCGCAGATGCTGATTTTCCCTGAGTGCCTTGAAACCTCTTCAAGTCCTCAGGTTTTGTCACGACCCCCGACCCCATCCTGGCCGGAATCGGGAGCCGCGAGCAGCCAAGTGGTACCGGTGGTTATTTTTGAAAACATTGCAGCGGAAATTTCATCAGGACCGTGAGTTAGGAAAAATATCAGAGTTTATAAACACCGGATTTTATTTATTTTAAACAGATGGGATAAACCCACGTTTTATAAAGGTAGCTTTAATATGGGATAAACCCGATTGCATAAAATAACTTTTCTTAATTTAATTTAATTGATAAAATTTAAGCCACTTCTGTAAGCCTTTTGGTGTCGTATCCATCTCTTATTCCGATCTACTGTAATTACCTGAAATGCGTTTTAAAAAGGTTTTGTCAGCAGGAAATACTGAGTGAGTTCATTCAGGTTTTATAAAAATATATTTGTTATAATTCACAGCATTAAGAGTTTTTACATTTGCTTCTTTAAGATTGGCAAAGACTTAATCACTGCAAAGTGAAGCTAGAAAACAATGTTATAAGTTACAGTATTAAGAGCGATTACAATGTTTCTATATATCAACCATATACCCACGGTATTTGTCACTCGACCACCTATTGGCTACCTCGTTGTCCAATTTGGTGTCTGTGACTATGGTCATATCACCCCTTGGCTAACCCGTTGTCCAATGGTGACGGTTATCAAGTAATGTATACAAAACCCCACATACCGGCTGTAACTTGGTGATTACAAAGACTTAATCCCTGTAATTATAACTTTGAAAATAATTTGGAGTTTTGTAAAATAGTTGATAAAAAGAGAATGACTCACAGTATAAGCATGATTTAGCCGGCTTCTTGATTCTATTCCTTCTGATAATTAAGCGTATACTTTATTGTTCTGAATCTTCTAATGATTTAACAGCTTGTTTGATTGTAAGTGTGTAGTTGGGAGTATTCTGGTAGTTAAACATATAGTTTAACATAATGGAATACGTATTTGTGTAAAATCCAAATCAAACCTAACGGTAGTCACAAGATTCGAACCTTAACAAAATTCACAAAGTATAGCACTTTGGATTCCGTTTACCAAAATTCACAAAGTACAGCACTTTGGCATTTATTAGATGGTTCTTGAATCGATCGGACAGAACATCGCATCGGTGATTATTGGTTAGAACACTAACGTATAGAGAGAAGAATAGAAGAAATGAACAAATGAAATGAATTCCTAAGCTACCTATTTATAGGTAAGAAGGATGAAACTTCTAGGAAGTTTCCTATAGCTTTTCTAGGAAGGTAGCTATACATTTTCTAGGAAGCTTCCTACCCACATATATCTATCCTCTTACATCTTCCTAGCACCTTCCTTTGATATTATCTATTTTATATATATATATATATATATATATATATATATATATATATATATATATATATTTATTTTTCATGTATATCTATTTAGGTGATTAATAGATCTTACTTAGCTTAATTAATCTTGCTTAGTCTTAATTAATCACACTTAGTTTAATTAATCTAGCTTAGCTTAATTAATCTCGCTTAGCTTAGCTTAATTAATTAGCTAATTAATTAATCATACTTAACTTAATTAACAGATTAATTAATCTACTCAACTAACTTAACTGCTAAGTTTATTTAACTATTAAGTTTACTTAGCTATTAAATATTCTAGCAGCTCCCTGCTTACGAGTTCTAATTTCTAGATACAATGGAACTCGTATCAGTGTATTAACTCAATTCAACTTTAACGATAACTCACGAGACCAAAACCCTGACAACGAATGACAAAGGCATAGCCTAATTACGGGCAGCACTTAAACATCTATCGGATAGTTTCAATCGATCGGACATTGAATCGTACTAGTGACTAGAGTTATCACCCTAATACGGGCAGAGTTTTGGGATTTAGAATATAATACCCGAGCTATTATTTTTCTATAATAGAAGCTAAAAGAAGAAAAGAATTGAGCGACTTTGAATTGAAACTATCGGCTGCTATATATATGCTGGAAACAGGGAGCCTCGCGGCCCGCGTAACTTTAAAGGAACACTTACGCGGCCCGCGTGGGTGTGTGGATCAGATCGGAGTATGCTGAGTCACCGGTGGTCGCGACGCGTGGACAACACGTGTCCCTTAAGCTTATCCGGAGATCTACCTTGCTGTCGCGGCCTGCGTAGACTACCATTATGTTTTACGCGGCCCGCGTGGACTCCAATTTCTTGATTTCTTGGTTTTTCACAAGGATTAGGGTTTCAGGGGTCCGGGTTTCCACTTACGGAGCGTTTTAGGACATTTTTGTGAGAGTCGTTACAGGTTTACCGCTCAGGCTCAGAGATCATGGTGATAATTCCGGCTTCAACTTTCGCTTTCAGCTCCGCCGCCGCCGCCGACACCGCCGCCGCAACGGCTTTGTCCGCCGCTGCCGCAACGGCGACTTTCTCCGCAGCTGCCTGTGCGGCAACCGCTGCCGCTTGGGCGGCCCTTAGCGCAGATCGGATTTCACGGATTTCAGAGATCGGGTTTCTTCTCTTGACGGCCATCTTTTGAGCGATGATTTAGGGTTTGTTTGTTTAAAGAAACCTAAATTTAGGGTATTAAGATATTATATAACCAGATTATGGGCCCAAGCATACCATTTGGGCCCAAACTTAGGTTTGATGAAAATGTTATTTTAGTCGAAAAAAGATTTTTACGTTCTCAACATTTTTGAAACGTGTCAACTCAGTTCAAAAAGATAACGCTCGTTTAAAAAATAGGTTAAAATTTAGGATATTCTTATTTTTAACTAACAAGGACTGATTATGTAAATTTGTTAATAAAAATGACCATGTAAGTAAAATGTATATAGATATATATAACTATAAAATGTATAATATATAAACAGTAGGGGTGAGCAAAAAACCGAAATAACCGAACCGTAACCAAAAAAACTGAACCGAAACAAAAACCGATGGTTCGGTTTTCGAATTTTCAATAACCGTTACATATAAACATTATGGGCTCTTGGACCCTTCAATCCTTTGGAACTAAAAACGTTATTACAACAAATTTTTTGATCTAAACAAATTTTCAAATATTTTACCACACTGATCTAAACAAATTTTTAAATATTTCACCACACTTTTTAAATATGCTCATACAAGATTATGAATTCACGTGTAAATAGATGTCTGCCAAAGTGCTCGGGTATTTTTAGAATACCGTTACATATAGACACTCAAGACATAAAAAGTTGGCTAAAATTTTGAATTGAGTAAACTGCCATTTTGGTTCCTGTGGTTTAGGCAATTTTGTCATTTTAGTTCAAATCTCAAACTTTTTAAATCTGGGTCCCTGTGGTTTGCATTTTGTTGCCATTTTAGTCCGAATCTCAAAAACTCTCATTTTTTACTGTTCCAACATGCCATTTTTATCTTTTTGTGCAGGGGTAGTTTTGTCCAACTATATTTCATTAAAACATTTTCTTCATTAAAAAACCCTCAAATAAATACCCTCCTAAATAAATCAGTTGTCATTCCCCAAATGCAGAGCAAAAACCCAAACCCTAATTCCACAAATGCAGAGATCTCCACCACCGTCACCTCCTCCTCCCTTCTCACCACCGCCACCACTACCTCCTCACCACAACCGCTACCACCACCTCCTTCCCACCACAGCCACCATCTCATTCTCACCACAATATCACCGTCACTCTCTTTCTCCCTCTCTCTCTTGCGATCACACACTCTCTCTCTCTCTTTGAAGCTATAGCGACCTGTGATTCCTAACGGTCTCCTGTCTTCCGGTGGTGTTAGAGAGAGAGAGAGAGAGAGAGAGAGAGAGAAAGCAGAAATTCGTATAAAGTTGTATAAAGTATGGTGATTTATGTGATTTATCTGATTTATGCAGCGAGTTAGGTTATCACTGGTGGCTGTGGCTGTTGTCTCCTGTCTTCCGGTGGCTTTCTCTCTCTCTCTCTCTCTCTCTCTCTCTCTTATCAGTTGTCTCCTATCTTCCGGTGGTGATTTATGTGATTTATGCAGCGATTTAGGTTATCACCGGTGGTTGTGGCTGTTGTCTCCTGTCTTCCGGTGGCTTTCTCTCTCTCTCTCTCTTATCAGTTGTCTCCTGTCTTCCCTTCCAATGGTGATTTATGTGATTTATCTTATTTATGCAGCGATTATCTGATTTATGCAGCGATGTCACTAAATAAATTAGTTGTCATCTGTTATCGCGAATGAGATCTATGAGTTTGTTAAAAGTTTGTGTAGGGGTGGTGGTGCGAGAGGGTGGTGGCAGGTGGTTGTGGGGGTGGGGGTGGTGGTGTGAGAGGGGTGTGGCAGGTGGTGGTCCATCAGAGAATTCTCTGGTCTGCAATGGTATATGCAGATGCAGATGTTTATGGTATATTTATTTAGTTTATTAATTATTAATATGTTATATTAAAATTAGATGGACAAAAATGCCTCTGAACTAAAAGACAAAATAGGCAGGTTGCAACAGTTAAAAAAGTGGGTTTTTGAAATTTGGACCAAAATGACAACAAAAGTGAAACCATATTGACCCAGATTTAAAAAATTTGAGATTTGGACTAAAATAGTAAAAGTGCCTAAACCACAGGACCAAAATGACAGTTTACTCTTTTGAATTCATACATTTTTTAATCATGATTCTTAAGTTGATTTTACACTTCGAAATTTCAAGATTTTAGAAATATAGAGCTTTCTTAAGTGTTTATATTCCCGGCTTTCAAGGATATTTTTGTTATCCCAATCTATATTAATACTTTTTTCAACATTTGAATATGGGTTTTATTTGTTTTTTCTCCCATCAGTATTTTTTTAATGACAATTTTTTTTTATCTAGAGTTAAATGCTATTTTAGTCTTTGATTTGAGCCATTTTGCCAGTTTAGTTCAAATGTTTCATTTCTTTCCTTTGGGTCTAAAAAGGTTTCACCAATACCATTTTAGTCCACTGTGTTTAACTTAATCCATTATTTTTTGTTAACAAGAAGGGCAATTTGATCATTTTATATGGCCGAATTGCCCTTCTAATTAACAGAATTACATATTAAATGACCGAATTACCCTTCTCGTTAACAGAAATAATAGATTAAGTGAACCCAATGGACTAAAATGGCAACGGTGAAACCTTTTTGGACCCACATGGGAAAATGAAACCTTTGGACTAAACTGACAAAATGACCCAAACCACAGGGACTAAAATGACATTTAACTCTTTTATCTATGTCAAACATAAATCCAAGACCTCTCCTCCTAAACCCAGTTGTTAGACCGTCCGTAGTGGGCGGTATTTTTTCAAAATTTGTCACCAAACACGCCCAATAACGCCGGACCCCCACCCCCTGGGGCGTTTTTTGGCGTGATTTTCGAAAAAAGCTTGTCAAGCGTGATTTAAAACACGCCAAATTTGCACATTGTTTCAGAGTTGACCGTTTTCAAATGGTAATATTCATTTAATATTTTTTTAATTCCCATTTAAATCTATAAATACCCCACTTTTCATCCAACTTTTTATAAAAAAAAATCCCATTTTCTATCAAACTTTCTCTCTACTTCTTCCAACTTTTATAAACTTATTAACCATGCATCCATTCCGACCCCCGTTTGGTGTTCCGTCAAGACCCGGGAACCCAAATACCACCTAACCGCAACAAAACTTTAACCGTCACGACATGGACCCGAATTGTTTTCGTACGTGGCTTACTTGAGCAGCTCTACTCCTTTCATACCACCCACTTATGGCTTTGCCCAACCGGGCGCTTCACAACCATCCCAAGAACAAGCCGAACCCGAGGTGAATACCGTACCAGAGACGTAACCCGAACCTGATCGCGAGACACCCAAACGCGGTAGAAGGTCACATAAAAAGTGACGCTACTTACGTTATTTGGACGAAGGACAAGGAATACACGTTGGTTCGGGCGTGGGTCAATGTTTAGGAGGACCCCGATGTGGGTAAGTGTTATTTCTTAATTTTTTCTACACATCAATTTTTTTAACGTATCACTTATTTTTTTTTATTTTTTGTAGCAAACTTTCAAATCAGTCCAGAATTTTAGAACATGATTCGTGAGCTTTTTTATAATACGTGGGAAAAAGGTGAACATCGTGACAAAGATTCTATCTCTAGCAAATGGACCAATATCAACAAGTGTCACGCCTTCCAAGAAGTTTATCAATGAAACTACGATAATCGGCCAAGCGGAGAAGGTGACGTCGGTGTTTTAACGAGGGCTATGGATGAATACGAGAAAACGAAAGGCGTTTTCACGTACTATAGATGTTGGGAGCTTCTAAGAAAATGTCCAAAGTGGGCTAGCGTACCGACCATGACGTCTAGTAGTAGACGTAAAGCTAAAGGTGTAACGCTCCGCGTTTCCATAACCTTCCTAATTTAGAAATCGAGACTTAAAAATATACTTTTAGAAGTTTGCCTCTTTCAAAAAAATTTAATCCGTTGTAACGTCGAAAAATCTTTAATCCTTAATTTAATTCGTTATAATTATTCCTTATTTTAATTAATTAAATTAATTAAATTTGCTATTTAAAAGTTATTTTTATAATAAACTAAGTTAGTCTCGTTAAATCTTAAAGTTAGTAAACTAACTTAGTTAGTTTGTTCTATAAAATTAGCTCCCTCTTTTAAACTATATAACTTGGTTAATTAAAGTTCAGGGGTAAATTATGTAGTAAATGAAAATATATGAGTTTTAAGTCTGAAAAATAAATAAATAAAAAGAATGTTGACCGCAGGGATCGAACCCGGGTCAACACCTTCACAAGCACACCCACAAACCAGCTGGGCTGGGTCTTGACATCGAGCATAACCCGGCTCCTAATTCATTTAAATCATCGTTAAAGCAATTCATTAGCCCAACCCTATGTATTTAAGTGTAGTCAAACAAACCCTAAAATTCTATTCTTTTCTTTCAGCCAACACCCATCTCCCTCCTCCTTCTCTGCGAATTCCGGTCACCGGAATGGATATCCGGCCGGCTCCTCGTCGATAACTCAACACCCACCTAAACCCCCCATCATCCTCGACCCTCTGATCGCTCTCGTTCTTCCCGACACGGACCACCGGAGCCGCAGAGCGGCGGCAACCGGCGACAGAAGGGCGGCGGAGCCGCCGGTGAACACTGGCAGTGGTGATGGTGCTTATACTTCTCAGTTTTGCTTCGGGTTCCGGTCAGTTCCAGACCAACCTAGTTCTGGGTTAGTTGGGTTTTACCGCTTCAAGTCCCTTTGTGTTTAGCTCACTCGATTCAGTTTTGAAGTTTGGTTCGGTGATGGTTCATCTCAGATCCAGACTCGGTGTTGTTCGGCTCATGCTTCCGTTCGGTTCAGGTTATCTTTCAGTTCAGTTTTGGTTACGGTTCGGAGTCGGGTCAAAGACGGTTCGATACGGTTCAAATTACTTGTTCGATGTTTTCGAGTCAATAAACCGGGTCAGCTCAGGTCAGTTTCGATAATGATTTTTGTTTCAGTTTGTTTTGGTTAACTATGTTTCAAGTCCGATTGTTTTAACTGTTCGGGTTAACTCGGTTCAGCAGGTTCGGGCCTTGTTTCGGTTCCGTCAAATCTGGTCAACATAAGTCAACACAGTCAAGGTTGGTCAACCTCAGGCTCGGTGTTGGGTTCGGGTCAAATTGGTCAGATTCGGTAAAATTCTAAGCGTCTTGAAGTTCTTTATATTACTTATATTAATGTTAAATTTTTACGCAAAACGAACCCTTATATTTTGTAATCATACATTGAACATCTATAGATATATTAGCTGAAAAATCTTTGTTTCGTATTGTTTTGTTTATTGCTTATTGAATTTTGAAAATGTTAACAACAACTTGAGTTGTTGGGATCGTCCAAAAACAGAGGAAACTCTGCCCGTGTTTCGTGAAATTTCGTAGCGAAACGTGTAAACTTTATAAAACGAAACCTATCAAAATCAAATAAATTTTATAAAATAGATATAAATATAGACTTATTTGACAACATTCCCAATACTCTTGATAGACTCGATTTATAATCCTTTTTACAATAAACTATATAAAATATATATATATATATATATTTCTTATCAACCGGTCATACTTTAATTCCAATTCAAATCCTCCATCGTAATTCCATTTACTCATTGCACCATCGTTTGCCCATATAGGGTGACCTCAGTGTTCCATCCTCCTAATCTCTTACGCTCGTCAACTTTTGGGATAATCGGAAGACTTAGCAATTTAGTGAGTATACTCGATCCCTTTTCCCCCTTTACACTTTGGGATGCAACATGTATAATTATGCAAACATCTTTAAACTAAACTAAACATACTCAATCCTTGTACAAACATGAAACTAATGTGCTTTACTTATGATTCTTGTATGCTCTATTTGAACGATTTGGAACGTATATGCTCATAAACTTTGCTAGCCCACCTTAACAATTATAGCGCTATAGGATTTACGCCCGCCCGTTAAACTTGGGGTATTGTTAAGTTAAACATTTACCATCCCGCTATCAATTGGGATTAGGTTGTTTTATGCGTTGGATTCTTGGGTTTGATCATAGTGTACGCCAAAATTGCATACTAGTAATTCACATATTATGAATCGTGTTGGATTTGAGCCTTTTTATTCTATTATGCTATGTAAACAAACTTGTATACTCGCTCATTGCCTTTGCATTGAAACTCTATTTTAATACATGTTGCAGGTTGACTAATGAAGTATGGATGATTGATGAAACAAGTTTAGGGTGGACTAGATACACACCTTTAATCTATTTATCTTTTAATGTTATGTTATTCGTTGAAACAATGTTGTATTTTGTTTTGAATATTGTATGACAATTTAGCACTTGCAATGAAATTTGAATTTAATTAAATATTGTCACATAGTGTTATGAAGTCTCTAGCAATCTATACACACTTCGTCTCATCCTGATGTTTCCGCCATCGGTTGGGGTGTGACAAAAGGGTCGAAAACGTTATCCTCGGTTGACCCGGAAACACCAACTTCCGATGCCTGCAACGTCGATTTAAATGTTGTTGTGGACGATGACCAGGAAGTTGAAGAGTTGGCCCGACCGCCCGGTAGAAGAAAAAAATAAGCGAACCGGGAAAAAACCGGTGGCGTCGTCTTTCGATAATCTCGAGTTGAAGGAAGATTTCGAGTAGATGAACCGTCGTCTCCAAGACATTCGATACCTCGGCCACAAGCGTTGGGAGACTATGAAAGAACGAGTCGCCGAAAACAAAAAGTTTAACGAGATGTAAGTGGCGAGGCAAACGTAAAAGGACATAGAGTTTTGTCCAAACCGATCGATCACCTTCAAGGCGATGCGTTGATCGTTGTGCAAATGCTTCGCCAAAAACTTCGGGAAAAATATGGGCTTTAGATTATTATCTTTTTTTAAGTTTATTTGTTTTTTTATTTTCGTTTTTTTAAGTTTAGTCGGTTTTTATTTTTTTTTTATTTTTAGTATTGTAATTTTTTTATTTAATGAAGTATTTTCACTTTTTAATTTAAAAAATTTAATAATTGTGTAATGATTGGATGTGTCGTTATTGGGCATTATTCCACTACGCCTTTTTTTGTAAAAACGCCCAATAATGCTCTCTTGATGACTAGACTGTCACGTGGCAGAAAACGTCCAAGGGTGGGGGCATTATTCATAAAACCACTACGTATGGTCTTAAATTGTTTTTGTCTTTACTAGTGGACCATCATCCGATTGGTGTTTAAATTGTATTAACCATGTATTTTTAGTTTTTCATTATAAAAATCTATAACTTTTTTTAGGAAAAAATCCACCCAACTTTCTTTATGTGTTTCAGTATTATGATTTTTTTATTAATTGGTAAAAGAATTAAAATTAAATGAAACTAAATGTAAGAAATATGAAAGATGATTGCTATTTAGTTATTATCTTTTTCAAATATTAGCATTGGCCGGTTCCCAATAATTCTTTCAAGTTCCTTAAACTTATCAAAATATGGGGGGTTCGCAAACGTCTCCAGAGATAGAAACAGATAGAAACGGTGCCGGAGACACAACGTCTTCAAGACATGCGGAGTTCTCTTCTTCTAATTAAGAAATATTGCACCAAGATTTCGAAGAGATGAATCAACGTCTTCAAGACATTCGGGATCTCGATCATAGGCGTCAACAAAGCATCGACGAAAGAAACGTCGAAAACAAAAAGTTTGTCGCGATACAAGAATCGAGACAAATGGAAAAGGATATCGAATTTTTGGCTAAACCCATCGACCATCTCACAGGCGACGCGTTGATCCTAGCCCAAATGCGTCGGGAACAAATCCGTCAAAAATACAATCTCTAGCTTTATTTGTTTCGGTTTTTTTATTTGTTTCGGTATTTTTAATTTCCTTCCGTATTTTTTTTTTAAGTTTAGTCGGTTTTTTTATTTTAGTATTGTAATATTTTTTATTAAATGAAGAATTTTAGTTTTTAATTTATTAAAAAGTTAATAATTGTCTAATGATTGGAAGGGACATTATTGGACATTATTTCACTACGCCCCTTTTGTAAAAACGCCCAATAAAGCCCTTGCTGACTGGACTGCCACATTAGAGAAAATGTTCAAAGGTAGGGGCTTTATTCACCCAAACCATTACATATAGTGTTACGATGATGATTATGATTTCTGTAAAGTCAATACAAATATATTCTATTTCACGACTACACTTTTTTCCATTCTTCTGAATTCTTTCAAAGAGCTCGGGTCTAATCACCGAATGAAACTCTAGAGACATTGCTAACTGTTAAGTCCTAATTACCTTGAAATTTTGGATATAAAACAAAATTATGAATCCGCTAGATCGAATGATATGAAAACGTACTAGTAAGGAACTCGTTATATTTGAAATTTGTTATTCATATACGGGGCAAACTGAAATCAATCTTATTCATAGGTTCAGAAAATTTATTATTTTAGTTCTAAAACTGGTAACTAACTTCCAATAAGTTATAGTACTGAGCCATTGTGATTTTTTTTTAAAAGACGACGTTACATTAACCAACGAAGACTCGCAAGGAGCTAGACATACAAATTACAACAAAGGAGAAACCGAAACAAACAGACTATACAAAATTGAAAGCATTCATGCATGTTTATCGAATTTCTCCAAAGAAACCCATTGTGATCTAATGCGCTATTTCAATGTCGAGGTAAATTATAAATTAGTTAACTATTTTGAAAATAATTATGTCTGTATAAATATGTGTAAGAAATACAAAATGATAAGAAAAAAATTAACGAGTTGAATCGAATTTTATCCGAGCTGAATAGTTTGAGCTCAATTGGTTAATATTTTTTAAGCCGGGCCAGAGCTACAAGCCACCCAAAGTTCAGCCTGGCCGGACTTATTTTTCTATTTACCTTTAATAAGATTTTTAATCAAGTAAATTCACACCATCATCGAGCCTTTGGTTGAGTGGTAGCTAATGACCTCACAAATAGGAGGTTATGGGTTAGAGTCTTGTCTGGAGCAAATTTTATGCCGGGTTGAGTCAAGGGATATTTTTAGTTGTGGGTTTTCTCCTGAGAGGGTCGGTTGGGTCATCACCATCTCTTCTTTAGACGGAAGGGTGATTTATTTGCTAGGGTGATCCTGGCTGTTCGGACCTTTGTTGTTAAAAAAAAATGTAAATTGACATCTTAAATGGCTTGGAGTCAAATTTGGATTCTCCTAATTGAAGCTATATTAAATTTACACGAATCTTAAATTGTATATTTTTTTGTAATATTTATAACTTTAAAGCTTAAATTTATACTAACATAAAACTAAAACTAAATGTGATTTGTGGAAAGGGAAAAAAAAGGAGACATATGATGCATATATGTTTTGCAAAATAATCCCGGTTGGTTTTATTATAATTTGTAGAGATATTTGTAGAGATATTCAATGATTCCACAAATTCTTATGAAACTTATATTGATGTAGTCTAAATTTGTAATTTGTAAAGACACAACTCATGTATTTAACAAGTACATATATGTTTAGCCTAGAATTCTATTTTCATGCTACTAATCTCACTTTATTTTCAAGACCTTCGGCCTCTTCCTTATGCTTTAATGGATAAGTTAAGAACTTTGCAATGCACTTAAATATTATTGAATATCAGTTTTCAATACCTTCATATAAACCTTTTTCTTTTAACGGCAAGGAACGACGTATCAACCACCGTAACACCGGGCACTGTGATCAAGATCGACTACTTGACCGCCACTAGCCCCTTTGCTCTCCATAGATGCATGGAAACCCGATCTCTACCCGCCCGAAGGCACGACAATAGAATAATCGGTAGAACCTCGTATCTCATCCAAGTCAAACCGACACCACCCGTATTCGCTGACCTTCACCTGGATGCCGCTGAAAATAATGAGGAGATTGAGAATCGAACCTGGGTCACAAGGAAGACAAATTCTTTCCCCAACCACTCCACCACAACCTCATTTGCTATATAAAACATTTACTAAACGTCTCTCTAAAGTCTCTCATAATCACTGGATTATGAGATTTGCCTCTAAACTATTTTTAAAGTGAACAAAGAGTGCATATTTAGGGTTTATACACTTTTAAACCATAAGACAACCATAATCAAGAATAGCCGAATTAAAGGTAACAATGGGTAGCAAAGAGACGTGGTGAAAAATTGAAAATGCATCAACACAAGCATAGCTATTTCTTAACGGGGTTTAATATAAGTAATGGTAAATAATTGTCGTGCTTTACTTTAAATATCAATCTCCGTTTGGGTTTTACTTTCACAACCAAAACAATTCCTCCATGCTCCTTGTGGATACAACAATCATGGACGATTGAGTTTGTTTGCAACGACATTGCGACAATCATCAATATATATTAGGGAAGAGTGTGAAACTCAAGTTCCATTTAAGTTGCAAAAATAATATCTACTTTGTGTGTTTGTGTGCCCTCAAGACGTACATCCATATAAATCATTTGGCAACGATTATGTATTTATTTTATATTTTGTTGCTAAACCTGGGACAACCTATGGCTTTTTTGTCAATCGAAGTGCTAGATTAATAACGGCATTTTATTCACTTGGGTGTCACATTAATTAGTGACAACTTTGTTAGTGTTAGATTAGCGACAGCCTTTTTCATGAATGGGGTGTGTGACATCTCTTATGTTAGTTTTGGTGTTAAACAAGCGACGACTTTCATTCCTAGTGAAAAGATCTAGTGACGAGAGGAGTCATACCCACAATGATAAGCTATGTCATGAACATGAATAAAATGAGGTCAAAGAATCTAAATTTACTGCAACAAAATAAGACTTCAATTCAGTGTATATAACATTAGTATCATGGAACTACACGATTAGTAAACAATCTAACGAGTGTTAGAATATTAGTCATAGCATTTAGTAAACAATCTAGCGAATACGAGTGAGAGAAAATCCTAGATCACACCATTTATAAAAATGTTTAGGGATATCCAAAAAAAGTGTGTCCAAAGTAGTAAACAATCTAGGGGATACGAGTGAGAGAAAATCCTAGATCACAACATTTACAAAAATGTTTAGGGATATCCAAAAAAGTGTGTCCAAAGTAGTAAACAATCTAGGGAATACGAGTGAGAGAAAAATACTAGATCACAACAATTACAAAAATGTTTAGGTATATCCAAAAAAAGTGTATCCAAAGTAGAGATCACGATATGTGAAAGCAATGGAACTATCCATACTATACTAGTAGAAAGATTATGACCTACATACAAGACACCTTTTTTTAACGAAAAAGAATCTCGCGTGTAAACCCATCCTGCTCGGGGCAATGTCTAAGGTCAACTCCTTGACTGCCGTGAGACTGCACCCCTATGATGCGCGGGAACCGGATGGAATCCGTAAACCCTTGCCCCTCGTGAGGTTCGAACCTTGGATTAAAGCCCATATTCCTCCTTTCACCCAGATATCCGTTGAAAATGGCACAAGCGAAAATTGAACCTGCATCTCCATTAGAGAGGGCAAGCCTCTTTACCACTAGACCAAGTCACCACGGTTCGTTCAAAGATTTTACCATTAAGTTCGTAACCACTTAAGAAAGAAAAAAAAAACATTTTTATAAACATATTTTTTATACTCTAAATCTGTTAATATAGTTAGCGTTACTACTTAATTATTCATTCCCAAGATAAACTTAATTGATCCATAACCTCATTCAACCAAAAACCAAAAGCTGAAGCATGTCCCTTTGATAACATGGATCCGTTTTGTTCTAATAAGGACTTGTGATTCTGGCCCAAAGGTTACAAAACCAAAACAAAAACAATCCGTAAGTGGGCTCGGATGGCAAATAGATTGGGCTGTGAACATGGTCTAAGACCTTTCAAGTTTTATCTCTCGTTACATTTTGTACGTTTAATGTTGCAACACCATCTTTTTCAATTGAGAAAACGTTTAACGTTGCAACACCGTCTTTTTCAATTGAGATATATCTCAGTCGTCAGATTTATAAGGTTCTAGATTTTTTTTACCATTCATGGAACAGTGGTAATTAACATCGAAGACGTTCTGGACTAAAAATTTGGTCAAGTCCCCATATTACTCCCGATAACTCCTAAAAAATTGGTAAATCTCCTCGATCCACCCCCCCCCCAAAGGAAACATAATTCTGGGTCCATCACTGCCTTGACGTTTCGTTGGCCAGCTGAAGGGGTATGGTCCCAAAAAGCCGCGCAGACCAATCAGGTCACGCGCTGAATCATACTCCTTATACATTAATCTGACTAATCTACAGACTCCGCGCGGACTATTTAGGCAATGCCTAAACAACGCGTGAGGTCCAAGCAGGATTTAAGATCAGATTCCACACTTAGCATCCTGAATGAAAGCCCTCAACCCCTAATCCTTGCGCCGACTGGTTGGACACATGCCAAGGGCCGCGCGAGGGTAACGACGCAGGTTCATTCCAGGAAGCATGAAAGGTACAAGTGGCAGAAGAGCAAGCCAATCAGCGTCCAACAGGCTGTATTCTATCGTGCTCCATGATTAGCAATCGTGCAGGAGACAAAAGGTACACAAGGACGCCTACGTGGCACCAATTAGGGGGCAGCGACAACTGCCCCATGATCTCCACTCACATGCTGATGTCAGAGAGACAACAAGGACGACAACCCGGACATGTGGCTCCAATCAAGGTGCGCCAGCACCGAAGATCTTCTAGAAGACACTAACGGTTGTCACCAAAGGGACAAGGCAGATATTCCTTGTTGTCGTCTCCAGGCCCAAGGCTCATCAGTCCATCTCCTTCTACACTACTCCGACTATAAATAGGGTCCTTCATACACAGGTTAAACTATTCTGTTCACTACTCTCTCACTCTTAACACACACTTATTTCCTCAAAACAAATACTTATTCTCACGCCGGAGAGTGATTAAGAGGGAAACCCCCATTCCCCTCTTAACGAGCTTAACTGGGTGTTGATTGTTTTGCAGAAAGGATCACAGCCAAGCTCAGGAAGGATTAAGAAGATTAACCCTTATGGTTGAAACATAAACCCAACTAATAAACCTAAAATTAGTTCCGTGTTTCTTCATTGGCGCCCACCGATTTTTACAATCACTTCATCTTCTTTTTTCTGAGCTTTTTTCTGTTCTCTCGATCATGGCTGGTCAGGGAATACCGGATTTCGGTTTCGGTACACACTCTCAAGTGGGAACGGGGGAGGACAACTCGCACGTCCAACTCCATCCCACCAACGAGTTAGCCGAGTGCGAAGCAACAAACACTGGGGGACCTCGCGCGAGTATCACTCGCATCACTCAAACGGCTACCCCAATGAGTAATACCGCTGGTCCGTCAAACTCAGCTCCTCCAAACATTTCGGCGTTATTAGGTTTACCAGAAGGTGAAACCTTAGCCTCCTGGTATACTAAACAGATTGCTACTATAAACGCTGCTTACCAGTCGTTAGGTGCACAACAAGAATTACTGCAAGCGGAACCATCTCTGGTGACACCCCCTGGGCCAACACAGGGGGCGCGCCAAACACCGCCTCAACAAAACATACAAGGGCAGTTCAGTAGACCTCCTCCTCAAAGAAGATCAAGCGTACACGAGACGCACGACACGTATGAGGAGACAGGAAGTTACTATGATCATCCGTCCAACGCGCAACACAAGTGTCTGTTGCATAGCCGGCTAGGGCCGCGCAACATCAACAATGAATGGGATAACACAGATGAGGATGATCCTACTTGGCAAGAAGACGAAGGTTCTTCAGTATTCAACCACTTGCAAAGAAATCATGAGTCTTACAGACCGAGGCCGCGCGCCGCCTACAATGAAGTAGCAAAACATGATTTTAGCCTGGTTTACAGACCAGCAGAAGCCGCTGAACACTCGAAGTTTATCTGGAGCATCGCTCTAGCCCCGTTAGAAAAAGAAAAGTTGCCACAAACCGTGGGAAAGTTCAACGGTCTTCCTGACCTAGATGATCATGTTCGACTGTTCACAAGTGTTGGTGTTTTAGGACAATGGACCATGCCAATGTGGTGCCATCTTTTCATCCAAACTTTCACGGGGGCTGCTCGCGTGTTGTTCGAAAGCCTACCACCTAGGAGAATCAAATCGTGGATTGATTTCAGAGATCAATTTGTAACCCATTTCAGCCAGCAAAGACGCTATCAGCGCGATACATCCAAATGTATTACATTAACCCGGCTACTTGGGATTGTATCCCTGCTGACTCAAACCACTTAGCCGAGGGTAACGTCGCCTTCAAAAGAAGGGCCTACCACTTTACGCATTAATAACTTAATTAATTATCTTTAAATATTCCAACCATTTGGGATTGTATCCTTGCTGACTCAAACCACTGGGTTGAGGGTAACGTCACCTTCAAAAGAGGGGCCTACTACTATAACTAAGATAATCTCTTAAAAAGTGCAAAAGTGCGGAAATCATCAAAGGTTACATTAAAGGCGAGTCGGATCCAAGTGTTTCATCTTGTCTATCTGTTTTTATTTTATTTTATTTTTATTTTCAGCATTTTAGTTTTTATTTTTCATGTTTAAAACCTTTTCTAAAAATTTTGATTTGATTAGACGTTGAGGATAAACCGGTACTAAAAGCTCTTGTGTCCTTGGACGACCTAGGTATCTTACCAGCGCTATACTACGCTCATGATGGGTGCACTTGCCCATATGGGTGTTTAGTGTTAGTAGAATATCGTGTTTTATAAATTTAAAACTTGACTAATGTGTAAAATGGGCTTAAAATATCAATAAAAACATATAACACACAACACGCATCAAGTTTTTGGCGCCGTTGCCGGGGACACAAGGATTTTAAGAAAGTTAGGAATCAACGGCCTAATCGCTTTTTTCTTGTTTTCCTATTTTTTTCTTTAGGATTTTTCTAAATTTTTCAGCTTCTGCAGAGCTCAGCAAGGGGTCGTGCCTGCTGAACACGCCCCCATGCCCAATCTTTGGTACTAACAATCCTGTTTTAAGTCAGACAGTAGCTGAACATGGGGCCGTGCCCACCGAACACACTGTCACACCCCAACCGATGACGGAAACATTGGGGCATGGCACTGAGCGAAACAGATTGTCCAGGAGAAATCCATAACAGCTAATTTTACCAAATATTTAAGTTAAGTCCCATACCAAAACATACTTAGCAAACCAGTTATTACAGACATTGTATCTCACAGACAAATTAAATTGTTTCGACAACTCAGATTAAATAAAAAGATAAATTGTCTTTGTTTCTAGACTCCATCCTACTCGATTCCACAAAAGCAGGAAAACACAGCATCCTAGCAGATAGCATCCTAAACACCTGTCACATACGTTAAAATAAAGGTCAATACATAAAATGTAAAGGTGAGCATACAAGTTTGATATAGCATAATATAGTTCAAAATAGTTTACGCATAACCAGCATGTACAACGTATAATGTGAAGCATGCAAGTTATCGACAAAGATTCTATCAATACCAATGACTGCGATTTGACTGCGAGTAACGAGTGCGCAACACATGTTCACCACTGCGAACACGTGAAGTAATATCCTTAACAACCCCTGTCCACAGCAGGTGCTGAGTCCAAACTATAGTACTATCGCTGCTAAGGCAGGCAGACAACAATCAATGTGTAAACATAACAAACAGGCATTCATCGAGTCACGTATAACACGTAATAGCGGTTAGTGTATAAATAGTGTTTACGTTGTGTTTCGATTGTGATTTGAATATAGATAACCTATCTAACACCCAAAAGTGCGTAAAGCAAAAAGGGATCGAGTATCCTCACAGATTGTGTTTAATAAATAAACACAGCCTTGGATTGAAGGGAGCGCTGCGAGATTAGCCTGAATAGTTAACGATAGCATAAAAGATAAGCGGCGCGTAAAATGGTGCAAAGTGTCGAAGGATCGGACGGTCGTTCGATCGGGTAACGATCCGATTGGTTGGACACTTAGTGAGAACAAGTTCACAGTAGTTTGTCACTCGATCGGATTGCAATCTGATCGGGTGGCAATCCACCATTGAACATGTTGAAAATTGTTTAAGTGTTTGAAGTTCAAAACATCACAGGGTCGGACGGTCGTTTGATCGGATGGCAATCCGATCGGACGGCAATCCGTTCGACGTTCAAAACTTTTGAAAGGTTGAAACATAGTCTTAAGTGTGAGGCCAAGTGCAAGCCGATCGGACGGCTGTCCGATCAGGTGGCAATCCGATCGGACGGCAATCCGTCCCGGCGGTCTGATCGTCTTGACACTTGTTTGTTTTGAAAGTTTGCGGTTCTCTCGAGATGGAGTGACAACGTGCCAAACAACAGAACCCTATCAATGCCCAGGTGACCCGATCGGGCAGGAATCACCCTAGTCCGGTCGGTCAACTGTTCGAATCGACGGTTCATGTTTAACCCGAGATCGGTTGTCTTGTTGATAGAACACAGATCTTGAACCGACACAAAGATAGAGTAGAAGATCAGAACTGTTAGGGCTGGATTTTTATGACCTATGATCCTTACATGTGATCCTAACAAGTGATCCTTACTTCTTTGGCAGGTAGTGATCCTCAGAGGAGCTCCAGGATCAGGATCACGGATCATCCTAAGGATCCTCACACTAACGATTATTCTCTTTGGATTAAATGTTGTTTTGCAGGAATTACTAGTTGGACTTGGTCTTAGCAACGTAAACAAGGAATCTATCACGCTAATTTTGCACATGCATAATCAAAGATGGACGTTATGAAGAATATGGAAACTCAGCACAATTCAAGGGCGATTATTTAGGCTAAATTTACTTCTATTTCTAAAGGGGTAACGAGCTAGTAGTTAGGTGATTTGCCTAAAATAGAACCACACACACTTGTATAAAAGGCACTCTTGAACATTCGGAAGACACGACACATTTTTCACACACCTTAGCATACGATACTATAGTGATCCTTGTACCTAGCTCGTTACCATCCGAAGTTGTAACCATTATTTGTTATATTGAAGTTTGGTGATCGGTAGTTTCCATCACCCGAGGTTTTTTATGCCGGAGATCATTGATCAAGGGCTTTTTCCTCATATAAATCCTTGTGTCACTTGTGCATTTTACATTTGAGTGATCCTTCACTTTGTTCATCATACCAAGCATCATTCCCCGTTTACATAAAGTTTGGTTGCATTATCTTTAAGTGATTTTTGACCAAAACAGTTTGGCGCCCACCGTGGGGCAATTGGTGCTTCATTCATAAGAAAATTTTTCTGTTGGTGATCATTCCGGAAGTGTTGCATGGCTTCATCGTTGAAGAATACTTCCACAGCAATGTCTGCAGTCAATTCATCTAATGGCATTCCACCTTTGCCTACACCACCAGCTGGATCTCAGAAAAATGCTGAGAAGAGACCAACTCCTATCTCCTCTAAACCATCATCTTCTGCTCTAACTTCTTCTGTTCCCAGTACTAGTGATATATTTACTTTGATTTTGCAGATGAGGGATCGTATGCAGCAGCAGGATGAAACTAATGACAGGATCCTCAAGGAAATCGGAGATCTCAAAAGGCAAAAGAAAACGACAGAGGATCATTCCCCACTAATGCCCAAATCTTTGAATTTTGATACTCCGATGATTACTTCTCAGCCATCAGAGGCCCTAGACATTCAACATATGGGTGGATTAAGAGGAGTGCATTTCGGCCCAGCAGCAATGACTCAGGCATCAGGATCATATTTCCAACCGGCAGGATCCTACACTCAGCATATGGGATCCTTCATGAGCTTAGGATCCTCCTTTGTTCCAGGATCATCCCAGGTTCAAGGATCCTCCTTTGTTCCAGGATCATCCCAGGTTCAAGGATCCTCCTTTGTTCCAGGATCATCCCAGGTTCAAGGATCCCCTCAGATACCAGGATCCTTGAAGAATTTGCAAACAGGAAGTCCAGATGTCCATCAAGGAGATTTTATTCCAATGCAAACCATTGCTTCCACTGGTCCCTCCATCATCCCAGAATCCCTGCAACATGGATTCACATCCAATGTTCCTAATTTGAACCCAATGGGAGGTAACACTTTTAATAATTCTTATACCACTAACCATGGATTCATGCAGGATACAGGTATCAATCATGCTATGGCCAGAGAACTACAAAAACTGAAGGATATGATATCAAGTGTTCCAGGGGTAGTCAAACCTATCCCGGAGATTGCAGATGGAAGCCATAAGGTATCTCGTTTTGCACCACCAATCTGTGATGCTGAGATACCCAAAAGATTCCATATCCCTACTATGAAGCTGTATGATGGTACAACGGATCCTGAGGAACACATAGCACAATACAGGGAGAGGATGGAGATCAATCCTATTCCAGAAAGGTTAAAGGAAGCATGCCTGTGCAAGGGATTTGGATCCACTCTTACTGGATCAGCTCTTAAATGGCTGCTAAGTCTTCCCCCATACTCTATTACTTCATTCGCTAATTTAGTTAACTTATTCAATAATCAATTTTCTTGTAGTAGAAAATTTGAACGATTGACTAGCGATTTATATAGGATAACTCAGGGTCATAATGAATCATTAAGGGATTATATAACCAAGTTTAGTAAAGAATCCTTGGATATTCCTAACTTGGATGTGGCCACAGCTGTTGAGGCCTTCAAGATGGGTTTACTTAAGGATTCATTGTTCTATGATGATCTTGTTATGACACCATGCAGGAACCTAGACGAAGTAAGAACTCGGGCACTCAGGTTCATCCGGTTAGAGGATGACAAGAGGATCCAGGAGAGACAAGTAGGATCCTCAAAACAAGAAAAGCAAGGATCCTCTTTCAAAAGAAACAGATTCAAATCCTATAACAGAACTGACAACCAGAACGTGCATGCTGTTGACCAAGAAGAGGATGATGAAGATTATCCTCCGATTTCTGAATACTGTTTTTCCGTTGATAACCATGAACTAATCCTTGCAATGCAGAATCTAGGAGAAAAAGCCAGATGGCCTAGAAAAAATGACAAACCAGCCGGAACTAAAGACAAATCGAAGTGGTGTGCATACCACGAGGATTTTGGGCATTTAACCGAAGAATGCATCGCGTTAAGAAAGGAAATTGGATATCTGCTAAGCAAGGGGCATCTAAAAGAGTTGTTGGGAAGAAAAAAGCAAAGGACTCAGGATCCTGAAAGGATCCCTGAGAAAGCTCCAGCTCCTCCGGCAGATGCACAAGTGATCAACTTTATTTCTGGAGGATCAGACATCTGTGGTACATCCTTCTCAGCAGCTAAAAGGCATGCAAAGGAAGCTAAAATGGATAACGGAGAAAGACCTATTCGAACATCAAGTGTCTCGGAAGGAAGAGTGATAACCTTTGATGAAGATGATCGAGTTGACATCCAGGATCCTCATCATGATAGTTTAGTTATTACTCTCTTTATTTCTAACCACTTTGTCCGCAGGATCCTTATTGACGGAGGAAGTTCGGGAAACATTATCCAGCTTGATGTTCTGAAGAAAATGGGTATCCCTGAATCAGACATCACACCAAGATCCTCCGTGCTCGTGGTATTTAGTGGCGAAACTAAGAAAACCCTGGGGGACATCAAACTCCCAATTTACGTGGAAGGATTACATAATTATCAGAAATTTTGTGTTATTGACTGTTTGTCTTGTTGTAATGTTATCCTTGGCAGGCCCTGGATACACGATATGAAGGCAGTCCCATCCACCTACCATCAATGTGTGAAGCTCCCTAGCCCATGGGGAATAATCAAGATCGATAGTGATCAACAGGAGGCTAAGGATTGTTACACCTCATCAATGAAACCAGCCTCGAAACCAAGGGAGCAATAGCAATTAAAGTATCTTCCAAGGGGTGTCTTGGAGGCAAGAGAGCAGGATGTGGATGAAATCCTCTTGGATCCTGATGATCCTGAATCCAAAATCTACATCGGATCAGGGATCCTTGGCAAAATGAAGGAAGACATTGTATCCTTCCTCAAAAGAAGAAAATCTACTTTTGCATGGAAACACGAGGATATGACAGGTATATCTAAGGATATTATCACTCATAAACTTGGCATTGACAGGTCGGTTAAACCAATCCATCAAAAAAGGAGGAAGTTTGCACCAGAAAGAAATGCCATTATCTAGGAAGAGGTAGAAAGATTACTACGAGCAGGTATGATTAGAGAAGTAAAGTATCCAAAATGGCTAGCCAATGTGGTTGTTGTTCAAAAGAAAAATGGAAAGTGGAGGGTATGTGTCGATTTCACTGATTTGAATAAGGCATGTCCCAAGGATCCTTTCCCATTACCCCACATTGACTCCATGGTGGATGCAACGGCGGGTCATGAACTGTTAACCTTTATGGATGCATCGTCTGGATTCCAACAAATTCAGATGGAACCGTCTGACCAAGAGGATACGGCTTTTATGACCCCAACCGGTTTATATTGTTATATTGCTATGCCTTTTGGATTAAGAAATGCAGGTGCAACATATCAAAGGCTGGTAAATACGATGTTCAAAGATCCAATTGGACAAACTATGGAAGTGTACATAGACGATATGGTGGTGAAATCCCAAAAAGCTGAGGATCACCTAAGGGACTTGGAGGAAGCATTCGATATCCTTGATAACTATAATATGAAGCTTAATCCTTCAAAATGTCACTTTGGTGTTAAAGCAGGAAAATTCTTAGGATATATGGTAACCCAGAGGGGCATTGAAGCAAGCCCAGAACAAATCAAAGCATTGGTAAATATCAAATCCCCTGCCAACGCTAAGGATGTGCAAAGGCTAACAGGCAGGATAGCAGCTCTAAACAGATTCATATCCAAATCCTCAGAAAAGTGTAAAGAATTCTATGACATCCTAAGAAAGAACAAGAAATTCGAATGGACTGAAAAGCATGAGAATGCTTTACAAGCCCTAAAAGAATACATGTCCTCAGCCCCAGCATTGATGAAACCAGAAAAAGGAGATGTGTTATCCTTATACCTTGCGGTATCCTCAAAAGCAGTAAGTGCAGTCCTTGTTAAGGATCATGAAGGTACACAATATCCTGTCTATTATGTAAGTAAGAGTTTACTTGACGCTGAATCCAGGTATTCACACCTTGAAAAACTTATTCTTGCACTGATTATGGCATCTACTAAACTAAGACATTATTTTGAAACACATGTTATTGTTGTTAGAACTAATTTCCCAATTAAGAATGTCCTCAGGAAATCAGAGATGTCCGGAAAAATGGCTAAGTGGGCAGTAAAGCTTAGTGCCCATGATATAAGATATGAACCCAGAACAGCCATCAAATCCCAAGCATTAGCAGACTTTGTGGCTGATTTCAGTAGTGATTTACAAAAGGAAGCCGAATTGGAAGTCCAGCAGCTGGATGAAACTAAGGATCCTTGGATACTACATACTGACGGATCCTCAAATGTCAAAGGCACGGGGCTTGGTATACTACTAAAATCGCCACAGGGGGACATAATACCCCATTCCATAGCTTGTGAGTTCCAAGCCACTAATAATGAGGCTGAATATGAAGCCTTAATCGCTGGTTTACAAATCGCTAAACATATGAGGATCAGGTATCTTGAGGTATACGTGGATTCATTGTTAATCACCAATCACTTTAATGGATCCTATGCTGTTAAAGGTGAAAAACTAACCAAATATTTAGAGATAGTCAAAGAATTGGCACTCTCCTTTGTTTCTTTCAGTTTAACACAGGTACCAAGGGAGGAAAATACAGAAGCTGATGCATTGGCCAATCTAGGATCATCTTTGAAGATCCCAGAGGATATAAGTATCCCCATCATCCATATCCTGGCTCCTGCTATTGAAACTCAGGTGGCCATGGAAATAGAAGAGGATACTGCAATGATCCCTAGTGAGGATACTCAATCTTATTCAGGATCATGGATCTCACCAATCATGAGATACTTACAACACGGGGAGATTCCTATGGGAGAAAATCCTAGGGCTTTCAGGATTAAGGTATCTCAATTCACAATCTTAAATAATGTGCTATATAAGCGATCTCTTGCAGGACCATATTTAAGATGTATCGAGGATCCTGAAGTTCAAGAAGTGTTAAAAAACTTCCATGAAGGAGATTGTGGAAACCACACTGGGGGCAGGGCATTGTTCTCAAGGATCTTAAGGACAGGATACTACTGGCCAACTATGAAAAGGGATGCTGTGGAGTATGCTAAGAAGTGTGATCCTTGTCAAAGACACAGCAATATCCTTCATCAGCCGGCTGAATTTCTACATCCTATACCATCCTCTTGGCCATTCATGAGATGGGGGATGGATATAGTTGGCAAGCTCCCTAAGGCACCTGGTGGAAAAGTATTCATGCAGAGCCGGTTATGGGCCTGTGCGGGTGGTGCCACCGCACAGGGCCCATAATATCAGAGGGCCCAAAATGTTTAAAAGATATATGTATATTTTGTATATAAATGTACTGTAGAACTAACATACACAAATAACTATTCAGCTCAATGGATGCAACACTTGGTTATAGATATGGTGGTTCCGAGTTCGAATCCCACTAGCTCTAGTTTTTTCTTTTTTGTTTTTCTTGGGTTACTCCATGTTTTGTTTGGTCCCATAAGAAGGTGAAAGGCTCCATAAAACTTATTTTTAACCTCTAGCTTGGAATTTTCAAAGCCTCCATTTATTTGTAAGTTTTTTTTTTTCTCATTTAACTATCTACATAAAAAAAATTAAAGATTTTCTTGTTTAAATTTATAAATTTTCACAAAATTTAATTTTGGCTTCCTTTGATTTGTAAGTTCTTTTTTTTCTCATTTAACCATTTATATAGAAAAAGTTTACATGTTTTGTTGTTTGAATTTGTAAGGGTTTTTTTTTTTTTTTTTTTTCTCATTTAACCATTTACATAGATCATTTAAATGGCATAGATTT